>NC_057719.1:25618662-25646357 GCF_004010195.1 Chiloscyllium plagiosum
TTTTTCCCCGGGTACAATAGAGTGTTACAAGGGGACATAAATTTACGGTGAAGGGTGGAAGGTATAGGGGAGATGTCAGGGGTGGGTTCTTTACCCAGAGAGTGGTGGGGGCATGGAATGCGCTGCCTGTGGGAGTGGCAGAGTCAGAATCATTGGTGACCTTTAAGCGGCAATTGGATAGGTACATGGATAGGTGCTTAAGCTAGGACAAATGTTCGACACAACATCGTGGGCCGAAGGGCCTGTTCTGTGCTGAATTGTTCTATGTTCTAGAACTTTGCAACACAAAAAGGAGGCCATTCAACCTATCATGTCTGAATCATCTCCTGAAAGAGGTACTCAGCTAGTCCCACACTCCAGCCCTATCTCTGTAACCCTCTAACTTCATCACTTCCAAATAGACATCCAGCTCTCTTTTACAACCTCCTATGAAATCCACCTCCACCACTCTCCCAGGCAGTGCATTCCAAATCCTAACAACTGAGTAAAGAAGTTTCTCCTCATCTCATTACTCTCTTGCTGAAAATCTTGAAATTGTGACCCCTAGTTACTGATGTTAGCAGGAGAGCAAGACATGGTTTGGCTCTTGAACCATAAAGGTTACAGGACATTTAGGAGTGACAGGAAAGTAGGAAATAGTGGAGGGGTGACTCTGTTAGTTAAGGATGGAGTTCACACACTAGAGAGGGAAAGCATCAGTTCAGAAAACCAAGATGTGGAAGTGGTTTTGGTAGAAATAAGTATTGATGAAGGGAAGTAGTCACTTGTGGGAGTGCTGTATAGGTCCCTTAACTGTAACCATACAGTAGGATGAGGCAAAGGAAGAAATAATTGCAACTTGTCAAAACAGCACAGCGATAATGATGGGAAATTTTCATCTACATATTGACTGGAACAGTCAGAAAGGCAAAGGTAGTCTGGATGAGAAGTTCATAGAATGTTTTTAAGATAGCTTCTAGAATATCATGTACTGAAGCCAACAAGAGAGCAGGCTACACCAGACCTGAAGTTGTGCATAGGATTAATTAACGATCCCACAGTGAAGGCTTCGCTAGGTGGCAACGACCAGATGATTGAATGGTTTTATTCAATTTGAGGGGTGGGTTCAAGACTTTTGTTAAAAATTTTAGAAAGGCAAACATGAGGGCACTAAAGAGTGAACTGGCTAATTAGGCTAAAATATGTTAATATTGACGCAACATTTAAGAGGACATTTCTGAATATACACAGAATAAACAGATTCCAACGAAGTAATAAACATTCCAAGGTACAGATCCACTATCTGTGGTTAACTAGAAATTTTAAACAAGCTATCCAACTTAAAGCAAGTTAAATCAGATGCAAAAACAGGTAGCAGGTCAGCAGATTGGACAGAATATTTTTTAAAAAAGCAAAAGATGGCCAAAATATCTAATTAAGGGTGAAACTTAGAATGAGAGAAAGCTAACCAGAAATACGTAACAACATAGAAAGAGCTTCTAGTTTAAACAGAAATTAACAAGGTAAGGCAGTGCACCAAAGCAAGCACTTCACACAGCCCACCCTGAGATAGTTTCTGTTAACATTCTCTCCACAGGGAGAAAAAAAAAACATGTGGGGTAGTTTCTCCCAAGTCACATTTGTGGAGTTAGGAATTTTCCCAGCCTTACATGCCAAAAATAGGGAAGGAATATTCAGACATTTATAACAGAGAAGGAAGCATTTTTCCACTCAAACATGTGTGATCTTGACTCCTCTACCCCTGATGCTTTTGGGCACTCAAATGCTCCAGCATATAGAAGATAAATATCAGCAGATCTTTCAGTGCCAAGAGAAATCAGAGTGGAAGTGGGATCGATAGAGAAGTTCAATGTGATCTTACTGAATGAGGAGGCAGGTTCAAGGGGTCATATGATCAAACCTGTTCCAATTTACATCCCCCTTGTGCAACACAGTCCAGGCTCCTCCTCCTAAAAGTTATGAAATAATGTTATTATAGGGAATGAAAAATTCAAATTCCTACCAGATTTCCGTACTCTTGTACATGACTGGTATTGGTCCGCTTCTTTACAATTTTGAATTGTTTGTGGAGCGATTCTTTTCTAAGGTCCTCCTATAAAGAATAGGAATGGAAATAGATTTCTTCAATATCACAAAATTATTTCCACATATTAATACACAGCAGCCAGCTGGGTTTCAAACATACCAAAGGCATGTGATGTGGTATAAACTTTGTCCTCCAAAAAAAAAGGCAAATTTCTACATTTACAGCATAAATAACCCAAGTCATAAATGAAAGTGCTTTATCAGCATTTCTCAATTATACTTTCTTGATGTTTTTCAATTTTGAGTTAGAGCAATTTAATAAAATCCAAAATGCTTTCTTTTGCATCATGTTACTTAATCATGTCGTCACATAGAATTTGAGCATTGCTAAAAAAAAGAAAATATTTTGTAGAAGCTGTTAGCTTTGCACTCATCAGGACAATTGGCAAGAATTAAAAAAGGAAACCAACATTTATACTGTAAAAGCAGAGATGTTGATTGGTCGGCAGCTGGACTCTGAATGATAGAGGCATTACCAAAAGAATGCACCAGTTAATAATGAATGACAGTAAACTTTGTTAAAACTTTAAATCAGGTAGGCTAATTCTGGTTCATCAGGCAATAACCTGAGAAGTGAAACAGCAAATGGCTGTCACTTATTTTGCCCGGTGAAGCAGGTAAAAAATCATGTTTTTATATGACTTCACGCCAATCTTCTGTCTTCTCCCTGTAACCAATACACCCTTTTCTTTTGTTCTTGTGCACTGACCTCTGAGGTTCATGAGCACCACTGACTTTTGAAACATGAAGTTAATGAGTAGGAGCCCCAACTGGCATGTGCAGAACCTTGGGGGATATTCAGCCCGGCTGTGCAGCTTAGACAGAATGTTATCTCTAACCCTGTTCATTGTTCATCTTCAAGATCATTATCAATTGCCCTCTTGAATGCCTGAATTGAACCTGCCTCCACCACATGTCTAGGCAGTGCATTCCTGACTTGCTGTATGAAAATGTTCACTTTCCCACTGCATGTTTGTTTCAAAATCACTTTAAAATCTGTACCTTCTCTTGATTCTTTTGTGCATTGTTAAACAGGAACAGTTTCTCCCTATCCTTATCAAGCCCCCTCATGATTTTGAGAAGTTCCTCATATCTCAGCCTTTTCCTCTCCTAAGAAAACTGTCCAAACTTCACCCATCTTTCTTCAGAACTGAAGGTTCTCATGCCTGCAATCATGTATGAGTTCAGCAAAACTCCTGCCTCATGAACTCTATGACCTTATTAATCAATCCTAAAGATACTATATTCCTTTTAACCGCTTTATCCATCTGATCTGCCACTGCTAAAGTTTTATATACATATACACTCAGATTCTTCTGCTCCTGCACTGCCTTTTGAATTGTACCCCTTATTTTATGTTGTCTCACCACATTCTTCCTTCCAAAATGGGAAACTCCTGAAACATTACTATTCCATTATTTATATTGTGTATTGTGACAAAATTTGGTTACCTGAATATACTCACTGTCCATCAAGTTTGACTTTTCCTTTATAGCAGGACACCAATGTATTTCTAAACACAAGGAGATCATTTTGCCAGGGAGTTTTGGGTAGTGACCGATTTATATTGGACCAATATTTATACCAATTCTAGTTCATAGGTAACCACTTTGGAAGGAGAGAGAGTTGTGAATGTATAAAAGTAACTTACTCTGCAACCTGTGTGATTAACATTGCCATTTTGATGCATTGCTACAAACCTGGTCAGAGTCTTCCATCCACATGACACTGTACACATCACCCAAGTAGGTCTGTCTTTCATCATCATAGTAACAGGCATATGATGATTCCTGTTCATTGGCAGCAGTAGTGGCAAATACTGAAATCAGAATGGTAGAGTTTAATGGAAAAAAAAGTGAGGCGGGGGGGGGGGGGAAGGAGGAAATAGTGATTTGTGGGTAAAAGGTGTACAGTTCAAATACTGAAGGAAAATGCTAGAAAATTATGTATTTCCTACTTAAATAGCAAAAAGATTAACAAAAAACTTTCAAAGATGGGACTGTGCTACTTAAAAGACAATTAGATTATTGCTAAAATCTACTAAAGTCACAGTGGGTACATGAAGAATAGAAACAAAAATAACTTGCATTTATACAGTACCTTTTAATTTATAAAACACTAAGAAGGGAAATGGGCAAGAGCATCATGGGAAGTTATTTGCTTTAGCAGTAAAAATAAAGCAGCATCATTTTTAAGAGTTGTGAAACTTGTAAATGTTATTTGAGAAACAGGCAAACCCATTCAGGCAATTAGGAAGGTAAATGGCAAAGGACTGGAGTGAAAAAAATAAGGAACCATAAGAAAATGCTGGAATAACTCATCAGGTCTGGCTGCCATCTTTGGGGACAGGAGTAGAGTTAACATTTTGATCCAATATGACTCTTCATCAGGGTTTCAAGATTCAAAGTTGAACCTTACTGTACTCGAAACATTAATTCTGTTCCTCTCTCCATAGATGCTACCAGATCCTGCTGGGATTGGCTCCTAGCTGTGGCCCAAGTGACTAATGCAGATTGGGGCAGGGGAAGGGGAGCTGGGCAATCAGGAAGGTGTTCAGGTGGATTGATAAAAAGGAAGCACTGAAGATTTGGGAAGGCTGGGCAGTGTATTCCTGGGAATAAATAGCAGGAATAACTTTTATATCTGTACCATCGTTTGTACTGCACTTTACTCTCCTTTGCATCTCTCCTGAATCATTTGGTCCTGATTGTCATATCATGCTCCAAATTCTAGAATCCCCAACCAGTGGAAATACTTTATCTATGCTGTCTTTTCCTGTTAATATCATGGATACTTTGATCTGATCACCCCATAACCTTCTAAGTTCTGGAGTAAACAGGCCTGATTTGTATAATCTCTGCTCAGTAACTTAACCCCTAAAGTATAAGTATCATTCTTGTAAACCCATATTTTCCTCCTTCCAAGGTCAATATATCTTCCCGACATATAGTGTCCAGATCTTCTCACAGTACTCCAAGTGGGGTTTAACTAGGGCTTTGTATACCTGCAGAATAGGAGACATGTTCTGTAGATTTAAAGGACAGTATTCTATTGGTCTTAATTATTTTCTGCATTTGTTTGTGATATTTTAAAGATTTATTCACCTGAATCCCCAGGTTGCTTTGGGCATCATAGTCGGAGATGGAGAGGCTCTGGCTCATTTATGGGAAGCAAGGAAGGCAGAAGGATATTCAGTGAGTAACACACTTAAACTGATTATATTAATTAGCCTTTAGAAAGCCATTGGGGAAAAGTTTGGAATTCCAAATTATAAAAATCTAACACTCACTTTAAACATTAGAAAATATATGATTTGACATTTACAACAAAAACCATTTTTTGGAGCATTCTAGTATTGAGCTTTATGGTTTCCACGCAAGATAAAATGTTAACCTATGAATTTTCATACCATTAATGTTCCTTGGCAGGTCTAACATCATCGATCCAGATTCACAAGCTTCAATGTAAAACACCATCTGCAAAAGAGGTATAATGGGTCACCAAACCTGAACCTTAGCATACACGATTTAGAGACATTGGTGTTGGACTGGGGTGTACAAAGTTAAAAATCACACAACACCAGGTTATACTCCAACAGTTTATTTGGAAGCACTGGCTTTCAGAGCACTGCGTCTTCATCAGGTGATTGTGGAGAATAAGATTATGAGACACAGTTTTACAATCTTATTCTCCACAACCACCTGATGGAGCAGCACTCCGAAAGCTAACGCTTCCAAATAAACCAGTTAGACTATAACCTGGTGTTGTGTGATTTTCAACTTGGCATAAACAATCTCAAAACTTGCTTGTCGTGACCCCAGCTGATGTTAATAATGGACACACCATATTCCCAAATAAACCCTGGCCTGTTAGATACCAACTTTACATATTTTTTAAAAATGACCGTAGGAGGTCAGTAGGAGGTCAATTTCTAAACACATTTATAAGAGGTGGCTGGTGTACTTTTGACACAAGTAAAAGATTTATCAACACAAACACAAGATTCAATTACAGATATCAGAAAAGATATTAAAAACAAAAATCACACTATTCCTTTCATCCCAGTAACATCCAGAAAAATAGCTAACCCTTAGAGAAGAGACATTATTATCTTCACACCAAGGCTTTTTGCTCAGGCCCAGGCAGATGCAGCTGCAACTGGTTTCGTTTTGGCAAATTTGTGTGTGTTCACAGGGCATTATTTTTGTCCAGCTGTTATTTTTCCCCTGAGACACTTAAAAACAGTCTACAAACTAAACTCATGTCTTTAACTTCAATGCAAACATGATTTTTCAATATTCAGATGCCTGCATCCTTGACTCTATTTTCTGGCACCACTGACAGACCAACTTTCCAGATTGTTCTCATCTCGGTGTGAGAATTTTGTTTTCCTGTACTGCTTTTGATCCAAAAAGGGCTTAAAATCTAAAATGTACATAAACACAAAAATAATTAATTCAACTTCAAGCAATACATTTTTTGAAAGCTTTGGAATATGGAAAGGCACCAAAACCTCTGCCTTTGTTGAATTAAGAACAAACATAAAATGAAGGTTTAGGCAGTAGATGTGGAAGATAATCACAACCACAGAATAACAGTCAACAGCACTGCAAATTACATATTAATTTCAAGTCACAGAAGAAACCATTTAGGAAATGATTAACTGCCAAAAATAAGCTGTGTGCCATCACAGCAATTCATATACATTTGTACTGCATTTTTGCAAGACATTTCAAAGCAAATTCAGGCTATTTGCATAATCTGGGCAGTAGGTTTGAAACAGTAAAAGTTCAACCAATTCAGAGTTCACAACACAGCTGAGTGATTGGAAACGATTTGATTTACTAGAACACTACATTCTTAAACACCAGTCAGTCAATACATTAGCAAAACAGATAAGTTATTGTATACAACCATTAAGGTCTTCACAATTCAATACAAATCTCAAGGAAAGAAAAACCCAGATGTTTCAAAGTCTACTGCTTAACTTTGTTCAATACCATTTTCTTTGATTCTGTTTTGCTTTTGCATCTTCTCTACGTGTACTGATCTCGCCAGAGATAAAGTTGCCAGAGTAAAATTTGTACAGTCTGTTGTACCTGCAGGAAACACGTGCTACTTCTCAAATATCGTCAACCTAGTTTTTGATTAAAAGATCCTCATCTGCTGGCATAAATGTATACCATACATATGCTTCAGCAAAACAGGAATTCATTTCACCATTTTAATTAATTAGTTTGATTCCTCTTTAGGATAGAGAGCTCACCAAGAAAAGATGCAGTCCAGCAAACAAATAAAGTTGCAAGACCAAAGGCATTCTGTTTTAACTATATAGTAGCCTAAACTCAGAACTTATTTGACTCCATCTTTTGGCACAGATCCAGAATACTAAAAGTGTGCGTGCAGAAAAGGTGGTGTTAAAGCATTTGTTTATATCAAACGTAGACAATGTCATGCATGGCTAACCTCCCTTCTTCCTCCGTTTGAACTAATGGCCTAATAAAATGTTTGAGTGACAATGTGCCTCTGAATGAAGTGTTTGCATATAATGGTTAGATGTAACATATGTCTGTTGGGTTCCATAATACCATGATATTCACATCTAGTTTCTTAGGTTATGCATTGGGTAAGGACATCCAATTGGAGACTGCAAACTCACACTGATCTTCTCTTGCTCAACAAACCTCACTTCCTCCAGTTTTGGTGTCGTCTGCACAACCCCAAATTTACCCAAAACGGACAATGCTACAGAAATCCTAGGAGTGTTTTTGAGCAGTAAGAGTGTATCAACACTATGTTTTTGAGGAAAAATAAACACAGTGTTCTGTTTGTTTTTGGGTATATTCTGGGTCTGTAGATTGTTTAGGGTAGAGATGGCTTTCAGTAGAGTGATGTGCTTTCGCTGGAAGATCAGGGAGAATTTCAATGTCCCTGGAGATTATGCCTACAGGAAGTGTGTTTGGATGGGAATCCTAATGGATTGCATGGATCGGTTGGAACAGCAGTCAGAGGCAAATGAGGAATTTACAGGACCTACGGAGAGTGATGAATGGTGTCAGGTAGATGGGTTACTGCTAGGAAAGGTAGGCAGGAGTGTCCTGTGACTATCTCCATTTCAAACAAGTATGCTGTTTTGGTCAGTGATGGCCTCTCAGGGGAACATGGTACCTGAAACCTGGCTCTTCGTACTAAGATTGGCTCTACTGTACTGGGGAATATGCCAGATTGCAAGCGATCGATTGTGATTGAGGACCCTCTAGTCAGATGCACAGATTATTTCAATTCTGACATTGAGACATCAGAATGGCATGTTGCCTCTCAGGTGCAGGGTCAAGGATATCTTGGAGAGTGTGCAAAATATTCTCAAAAGGGGAGAGGGACCAGCAGGAGGTCATAGTACCAATGACATAGGATGAGAAAGGGATAAAGGTTCTGCAGACAGAATATTGGAAATTAGGCAAGAAATTAAAAAGTAGGTCCTCGAAGGTAGTAACATCTGGATTACTCCTTGTGTCATACATTGGTAAGATTAGGAATAGGAGGATAGAGCAGATGAATGCATGGCTGAGAAGCTGATGCAGGAGGCAAGCATTCACATTTTTTAGATAATTGGGGTAGAAGTGGACTGTATAAGAAGGGTGAGTTGCACTTGAATTGGAAGGAGACCAATATTCTGGCTGGCAGAACATGGAACTGGCATATCGTAGCAATTACAGAAATGTAGCTCAGGGAGGGGCAAGTTTGACAGCTGAATGTTCCAGGGTAAGAAAGGGATGATCACATTGTTGGGATTGTACTAAAGGCCCCTCCCACCTGTCAGTGGGAAATTGAAAAGCAAATATGTAAGGAGATCTCAGTTATCTGTAAGAATAATAGGTTTATCATACTATGGGAATTTAACTTTCCAAACATAGACTGGGACTGCCATAATGGCTTGGATGGCAAGGAATCGGTTAAATGGACACAAGAACATTTTTTGAGTCAATATTTGGATGCACCTAAGAGAAGGAGCAAAGCTTGGGAAGTAAGGCAGGGCAAGTGACAAAGCAGTCAGTGGTGGAGCACTTTTGGGCCAGTTTTAAAATAATTATAGAAAAGGATAGACCGGATTTAAAACTTCTAAATGGGGGGGGGGGGGGGGAAGAGTGGAGAAAGGTCAATTGTGACAGTATTATACAAGAAGTTCCAAAAGTTTATTGAGGGGATGGATATTTGCATGTAAAAGGACAGCTAGAAAGTGGGAAGACTTCAAAAATGAAATAATGAGAATCCAGGGTCTATGTGCTTGCTAGTGCGAAGGACAAGGGAATTCTGGATGACTAGAGAAATTGAAGCGCTGGTCAAGAAAAAGAAGGCACTTTTTTTTATTCATTCATAAGATGTGGGTGTCACTGGCAAGGCCAGCAGTTATTGCCCAGAGGGCAGTTAAGAGTCAACATAGCTGCAGATCTGGAGTCACATGTAGACCAGACCAGGTAAGGCTGGCAGTTTTCTTCCCTAAAGGACATCAGTGAATCAGTTGGGCTTTTCTTGACAATTGTTTCATTAAACTCTTAGTTCCAGATGTTTACTAAATTCAAATGTCACCATCTGCCAATAATAGGATTTGAACCGGAGTACCCAGGACATCTCTGGATTAGCATCAGAACATTATTTCAAAGAGCCAACACACACTGCAGCACAGAGGAACTGCGCAGGGCAGAGGAAAATCACCTATACTGTGTATTCAAAATGAATGGGTACCCAATGAACACGGTCTGCCGATTTCTCAGCAACAAACCCAAACAAGCAGAAAAAACACGTCCAGAAACCCTAACCACTCTCCACTACATCAAAGACATCTCGGAAATGACTGCCAGACTACTCAGACCCCTTAGCATCATGGTAGCCCACAAAGCCACCAATACACTAAAGCAGCAGCTAATGAAATTGAAAGACCCAATGAGCAAGACTAATGTCATTTACAAAATGGACAAACAGACAGAAAACTAGCCACCAGGATACATGAACACCAACTAGTCACAAAAAGACATGACCCTCTATCACTAGTATCCTTCCATACAGATAAGAAAGGACACCACTTTGACTGGGACAACACATCCATCCTAGGACAAGCCAAACAAAGGCACACACGAGAATTCCTAGAAGCATGGCATTCCAACCGGAACTCTAGACCCCATCTACTACCCCCTGAGAAAAGGAACAGGAAGTGACTTCACCACAGGAAATGATATCACCAACCCAAAGAAACGCAAACAAACATAAATAGAAAGCAGGAATTTTCAGCATTGCTTCACCTGAGGCCCACTGAAGATGTTGCCTAGTAGGGTAACAAAACGTCTGGAAATGAACCTTCCAGCTCAGCGAGCAAACTTACATCCAAAACTTCAACCTGAGCTACAAAACTTCTCAAAATTTGCTAAAATAAAACAGATGCTAAGCTCACAAACACATATACTTTATTCTACATCTCTAAGTATAAGCATCCCATACAATTCTTGGTGATTTTAATTGGCTACAACTAAGTTCTGAATATTTTCCTTAAAAAGATAGGCTGGTATAATTTCTCTGCTCCACCCCCACACAATACACACATACACAGTGTTTAGTATTGGTTTAAGAGGCACATTCTGGGCAAGGTCTCAAGTTCACCTTACAGTGACACCCACAGTTCCTCTTAAATCTTGGTAAAACAGACTTCTAACCTGAATTCTATCGGGTCCCACTAACCGGCCCCTTTTTTCACATTCTGTTATAGCTGAAAAGTTCTAAAATACCTTAGCATATTTCTCATGTTTGTGCATATGTCTAATGGTTCTTTGCAGATCATCAACTTGAAGCTAAAAAGAAAACAAAAAAACACAAAGCTTCAATCAGCAATTTTGTAGAAGTCAAGAATTAAACAAAGATTCAAGAACAGTTAAAACACAAACTTTTCAGATTTATATTACAGCATGTGATCATTTGAAGGTAGGAAAAACATTTTAAAGGATTAGATAACCCAACACAGCCAGCTTCATCTTTCACCATGTCGGTGAGGCAATTAAGTAAACTAGCAAATCAGTTTCAATTCACAGAGAATCATTAAGGGCTTTTTTAAAAATTGTTACACGTCAAAAGGAGGATGTGATCGAAACAGTACATAGAAACAGCTCGAGGGAATAATAAGATAACCATTAAATTCTTTGAGGTGGTAACAAGCAAGTTAGACAAAGGAGAGCCAGTGGACGTGATCTATCTGCATTTGCTGATAGCAGATAGTGACTAGTGAAGTTCCTCAGGGGTCAGCATTGGGACTGCAACTATTCATATTCTGTAATAATGATCTGGATTAAGGAACTGAGGGCGTTGTTGCTAAATTTGCAGATGACTACCAAGATAGGTTGAGAGACAGATAGTGTTGAGGATACAGGGAGGTTGCAGAGGGATTCGGACAAGCTAGGAGTCTGAGCAAAGAAGTGGCAGACAGAATACAAAGTAGGAAAATGAGAGGTTATGTTCCTTGGTAGGAGGAATAGAGGCATACACTATTTTCTAAATGGCAAATGGTTTCAGAAAACAGAAGCACAAAAAGACTGAGGAGTCCTGGTTCAAGATTCTCTTAAGGTTAACATGCAGGTTCACTTGGCAGTTAGAAAGGCAACTGCAATGTTAGTATTAATTTCAAGAGAGCTAGAATACAAGAGCGGGATTGTAGTACTGAAGGTGTATAAGGCTCTAATCATACTGTATTTGGCAGACAGAGTAGGCCCATATCTAAGGAACGATGTGCTGGCCTCAAGTCCAGAGAAGGTTTACAAGAATGATTCTGGGGATGAAGAGCTTATCGTATGAGGAGCCGCTGTGTGCTCTGGGTCTGTGTTCAATGGAGTTTAGAAGAATGGCAGGATCTCACTGAAACTTACAAAATACTGAGAGGCCTGAATAGAGTGGACACGGAGAAGATGTTTCCACTTGTAGGAGAGACTAGGACCGGGGGGTACAGCCTCCGAATAAAGGGATTACACTTTAGGGAAGGAATATCTGCAGCCAGAGGGTGGTGAAACTTGTGGGGATCAAGGGTTACAGGGAGGAGACAGGAAAATGGGATTGAGAAACAGCTCAGCCATTGGTGGAGCAGATTGATGGGCCAAAATGACTTAATTCTGTTCCTATACCTTATGGTCTTCTGAGACAAATATGTCCCAGAAAATAAAGACAATTATCTGCAGAGCTGACAAGTACTATGGAAGTCAACAGATCTCCATTATGTCACAAGTGGATAATTTTTGCAACTTATAGTAATTGATGGTAGCTGTCTCCAAATTTGAGCATGGTCTATTCATTGATAGGAGTTTCTGTTATGGGCCATCCTGTATCTCAATAGGTTAATTGTTAACAGTAAATCTTAGTACACATGGGGAAGGATGTCTCACATGGTATGGGTTCAAATGGCACATTTGCTTAGTTTTCTTTCATTCTCTGCTACCACTCTGCTTCATCATTATAACAGCATGACTCAAATGGATGACGAGTTATCACCCTTCTGAACAATTGCAGCCAACTCCTTTCATTCACTAATATCAAGGAGGATTTCAGAGCATCAAGTGTTGTCTTTTAATGATATTATCATTTAAAATAAAAGCTACCAACAAACTATAAATGGAAAAGGTTGTAAAGGTGGAATATTGAACTGACAGGTTAACTTCTGCAAAAAAAAGGCATGAGATTGTGTGAAAGCAATTGCTTTATGTCAAATATGGACATTAACACAGATGGTTAACTTGCTTTGTTCACACAAGTAAGGAGGAAGGCAGAGTGAATTCACACAGATACAAGCATGAGAATAATCTAAGTAGCAGCAATGGTCACCCCTAATGCTACCTGTACAATCTACTATTAACAGCATTGTGATCCTGTCAGAGAGAGATACATAGTTTTGATCTAAAAGATCAGTATGGCCGATGAACCACTTATTCTATTCAAATGTGAAATACATTCTTGCAATTCAACAACTGTAGAAGCTTAGATACTGAAGATGGCGTAAGCAGCCTCTAACAACAGACATCTATCCAACTACTCAATTGCAAGTGCTCATCAAAGAAGTTACTCACATCACTATTAGGAAATGCCAATATCCCATCAGCTCCATGATCAGCAAAATAAACAAAGACATGATCCTTGGGGCCACTGGCAAAAGTTAAAAAAACAATTCAAGTCATCTATCAGATAGAGTGGAACTATGTACACAGTTACAAGTGATTCAAAGCTAAGGAACAAGATAAAATCATTTTCCATTTTAAGTGTTATCATCTGCTCAGCAAGTTTTGCAATTTGTAGAAATTTAAAAAATAAAGACCTAAGATCTGGAAGTAGATGTTTTGGAAAAAACAATTGCATCATGTGTAAAATAACATTCAAATAACTTACAAATTCAGCAAACTGAATGATTTACATGGTGTCAAATAAATTGCTTCCAGAACTAGAAACCTACAAATCTGACATTTAGCAGGAATAAATAAATAGTTATAGCAAAAATTTCTGTGCAAATACAATATGGTATAGGGTTTGGAAAATGAAGAAAAGGAAAACACAAGCCAAAAATCCTACTATTTGGGTAATTCCAATCTAATCAAGGAGAATCAGCATGGCTTCATGAAGGGGAAATCATGGCTGACTAATTTATTTTGAGAGGAAGTCTTGATCAGAGTGAATAGAAGGGGACTAGCAGAGGTGTTGCATTTGGATTCCCAGAAGGCATTCAACAAGATACCTCACAAAACGTTAAGTTATAAGACAAGAGCCCATGGTGTTGCAGGTAGCATTTTGTCACAGACAGTGAATTGGCTCATGGGCAAGAAACAGCAAGTGGGGATAACAAGTTCTTTTTCAGATTGGCAACCTGTAACCAGCAGGGTTCCACAGGGATCAGTGTAAACATTTGCGGTCCTGGCAATCTATATAAATGACAGAAGTGGGAAGCAAATGTATTGTAGCCACATTTACTGACAACACAAAAGTTGGTAACAAGGCAAGTTGTGAGAAGGATACAAACAGTTTATAGAAAGATTCTGATATGGGCAGAAGTGAATGGGCAAGAGGTTCGCAAAGGGAGTACTATGTAGGAATACATGAAGTTGTTCAATTTAGAAGAAAGAACAAAAGAACAGAGTATTGTTTAACTGGAGAAAAACTACAGAAAACCCAACACAAAAGGAACTTGGAGATGCTTGTGCAAGAAACACAAAGCTAGCACACAGCTGCAGCAGGTAATCGGGGATGCTAATGGAATGTTGGCCCTGATTTTAAGGGGGACGAGTAGAACAGTAGGGAAATCTTACTGCAACTGTACAAGGTACTGGTGAAACCACATCTAGGAGTGCTGTGAGCAGTTTTGGTCCATTTGTTTAAGAAAAAGAATCAGTTCCTTGGAGGTAGCTCAGCAAAGGTTCACTGGGATGGTACCTGGTATAGAGCGACTTTGTTAGGAGCAAAGGCTAAACAGGTTGGGACTCTATTCATTGAAATTTAGAAGAATGAGAGTTGATCTCATTAAGCATAAGGTTCTAAATGGGCTTGACAGGGTAAATACAAAGAGGATATTGCCCCTCATGGGAAGATTCTAGGACTAGCAGGTATAGTCTCTGAATAAAGGGGCGCCAATTTAAGACTTTGATGAGAAGGAATTTCTTCACTGGCACTCCTTGCCAAAGAGACCTGTGGGGGTAGAATCCTCGTTTATATTTAGGGCAGAGATAGATTTTTCATCAGTAAGGGAATCAGGGCTTACAGGGAAAGGGCAGAGAGATGGTCAGAGGTATATCAGATCAGTCATGATCCTACTGAATGGCGGAGCAGAGTTGAGAGGACAAACAGCCTAATCCTGTTCCCTACATTCTAAAACTCAGAGGAATTCAGCATACTGTCTCACTGTCATCTATTAAATTGCTTTTCTTTTTTAACATATCAATTACATTCTCCCCGTGTCTGCGTGGGTTTCCTCCGGGTGCTCCGGTTTCCTCCCACAGTCCAAAGATGTGCAGGTCAGGTGAATTGGCCATGCTAAATTGCCCGTAGTGTTAGGTTAAAGGGGTAAATGTAAGGGTATGGGTGGGTTGCGCTTCGGCGGGTCGGTGTGGACTTGTTGGGCCGAAGGGCCTGTTTCCACACTGTAAGTAATCTAATCTAATCTACATTTTTTAAAGTACAGAACATTAAACAACAATTTATTCTTCTTTCAAATCCTAAAATATGTTAGTGTGTATATAAAGAAATAAATGAAGTATTGGTGTGCAAGATGGGCACAACAGCAATAAATTGGCCACCAATTACCTCATTCTTCCTTTCACTAATTTCATTGATGACAGAAAACAGACAAGACATGCATAAGCAATTTATTCACAATTAGCCAGCACTGTCTCCAGTTAAAATTAGAATTTCACCTTCACTGTGGCTATCAAAGTGGATGTATTTTTAAACAGCTGAGCATGATTTCTGGTACATTTGTTATCACAAATAGGGAAGGCGATGGCCTAGTAGCATTATCACTAGACAATCCCTCCAGAGACCCAGATAATGTTCTGGTGACCCGGGTTCAAATCATACCATGGCAGAATGTGAATTCAATAAAAATCTGGAATTAAGAATCAAATGATGACCATGAATCCTCTGCCGATTTTTGGAAAAAAAAAAATCAATCTGATTCACTAACATCCTTTAGGGAAGGAAACTGCCATCTTTACCTCCACTTATATGTGACTCCAGACCCACAATAATGTGGTTTGACTCCTCACAGTCCTCTGGGACAAGCAATAAATGCTCTCCTAGCCAGCAATATCCTCATCCATTGAATGAATAACAAAGAACATATACAAAATCCCTGGAGCTGCTATTTTAACATTAAAAGTAGATATACCATTTAAATGCATCAGAAGTTTGCAGAAGCTCATTTACAAATCATAAATTAACATTCAGCTACAAATACAGGTCTTGCTGGGAGTGACATCCAGAAAGAGAATGCTTCACATCATAATGCAGGTTAGATGAAAACAGAAGTTAAACATTCTGAAATATACACTAACAAAGGAACAGGGGTAGGTGATACAACCCTTTGAGCCTGTTCCACCATTCAATGAAATCATGGCTTATCTGTTGCCTAAGTCCATACATCTGCCTTTGGCCCACATCCCTTAATACCTTTGCTTAACAAACAATTTCTACTTAAAATTAACAACTGACCCAACCTCCCACCTCACTTGTGGAAGACATCGAAGACCCTTTCTGTGTAGAAATGCTTCCTAACCTCTCTTTATATGTTCCACAGTTACATACAATTACAGAAAATCACTCATGTTTAGTTTTAATTGATAAAAGACCTCTGTTGGAAGTATGTATTTTCATTTGTTACTTCAGCCTAGTAGCATTATCAAATTACACACAAAAAAATCCAAAACAATAAACCAATTGAAGTACTGTCATTTTACCTTTTTAAAACTTTGCCAGAACCTTTCCCCTTTACAGCATCTTCATCTCCTCGTAGAACAGCCAAAAAGATTTCTGGGGTCACATTCTACATACCAGAAATAGATATAGAAGATAGCAGCATGTATGAAATGAGGTGTAAGTAACAACAGAACTTATATTCATATTCCACCTTTAAAAGACCTCTGCATGACCTAGACACAGCTCAGTCACACACGTACTTTTGAGAGAGTGCTATTATTGTTTTTTTTTGGGGATGAGCAACATCAGCATGGTGAGCATGGGATCCACTGTAGTGCATCTGGTGTAGCTACACTCAGTGCTGCCAGGGAGTTAGTTCTAGGACATTAAAGGAAACCTAGAAAGGGTGTGTGAAGTAGGTGGTGTTCCCTTAAGTTGTTGCACTTGTCCTTCTCAGTGGTAGAAATCGTGGGTTTTGGAAAGTGCTCACAAGAGAGTTTTAACAAACCGCTACAGCACATCTTGTATATTGTGCACAGGATCGGCGCAACATCGAGGGCCGAAGGGCCTGTACTACGCTGTATTCTTCTATGTTCTATGTAAGAGAGTTTTAACAAACCGCTACAGCACATCTTGTATATTGTGCACAGTGGGCTAATGATTAAAGCAGTGAATTTCCAAGGCAGTGGATGGGTGCCAATCAAGCAGGCTGTTTTGTCCAGGATGCTGTTGAGCTTCTCAAGTTAGTGCTAACTCACCCAGGCCAGTGGCAGTGTTCCATCACACTCTGAACTTGTGCCTTATTGATAGTGGACAAAATTTGGAAAGTTGCAAAGTAAGTTACTCATTGCAGAATTCCCAGGGTCTGAACTGCACTAGTAGCCACACAACTTATACAATTAGATCTTATTTGGGGATCTGAATTTAAATTTTGGAATCAAAGCTGCCAAAGGAAGTCTCCACAAGGAACAATAAAGTAAAAGGCCAGAGGTGTTTTTCGATGGAGACCCTTTGGCTCAGATACTTTTTCCACATGTACCAGTCGGAGCAGAGATCACTTTGCTTTGACACCTTAGCTGAAAGATGGCACTCTCAATAGTGTAGCACTCTTTCAATTTTGCACGGAGGTATTAACTGAGATGAATGTGCTTGATTTTGGCATGGGGCTTTCATCCACAATGTTTTAACTCAACGAGGCGTAAGTGCCGCCAATGAAACAAGATAGAAAACCAAAAGAAAAAGGCCGAATGGTATGTGAAATAATCACAAATATTTTATGCTGTCCAAAACAAAAAGGGGATTCAGGGTAGCTGTTGAGACAGAACATAAGTGGACTAATGTACTGCACCAAGTCTCACAAAGCAAGTAGGATCATGTCTTTCATGTGATAGAATGTTTACTGAATTCCAACAACATGTTCAACTCAGCACTTGCAAAGATCGAGGGCCATGTTATGAAATAGTGAAATAATATTTCAATCAATTACTTATGTATATTCACAAACAATTGCACTGACCATTCAGAAGATAGGGCAATACGATATCCCTTAAATATAACAGCTGTTATATGGCTCGATGGAGGGTCGTTTTGCTCAGTTGTCAGAGGGATGCCAACAGTGTGGGTTCAGTTGCAGCACAAGCTGAGGTTATCATGAAGATTCGCCTTCTCAACCTCTTCCCTTCACCTGAAGTGTGGTGACCCTTGGGTTAAACCACCACCAGTTCTCTCTCTTGTCTAATGAGAGAACAGGCCTATGGTCTGGTAGGACCAAGGTGACTTTTATTATGGCTTTTCTCATCACACGGGATCATGCATGATGTGGGTTTAAAAGTTTAAAACATCACCGTTAATAGAGCAAGACTGCCCAGAATGTGGGTCACAACATTCAATAAGATTGCAAACCAACAGTCTGGGGCCACAAGCTCTGACTGAGCGATAACAACTGTAAGGGCTCTTTAATTACTCATGTTGTTTTTGAAAATGGCCTGTCCCGATGCATTTTACTTAAATATCTAGCATACAGCTTCACACTACACGGATTCTACGATTCTACTCCAATTGAAGGGTTACCTCTGCGACGTAATCCTTGACTACTCCTTTGTACACATCTTTTCCTTTGGGATGATTAATGATGATACCTTGCGTAGGATTCCTGAGACAAGATAAACAACACAACCTATTCAGTTCCTGTGCATTTACAAATAAAGCTTCTCACAACAGTTTTCATAAAATGTACTTACTCCTCATTCAGGGCCAAGTCATCATACATCATGACAATAATCTGCTCATCGGGTATTCCATGCTGGTGTACAATCTGGTAGGCATGGCAAATGTCAGCCTAGTATTACAGCAAAACTCAATTAGACCAAATGTAAATTTATCCTGGTTAAAGTGCCTTGAATATAAAATGCGTGCAGTATTAAGTCCTTCCGAAAACTCAAAATTCTTAAGTAAACAAATGTACCTTATTGGTACAGGTGGCACAGCAGCTCAGGGGTTAGCACTGTGCCACACCGCAGCAGGGACCAAATTTGATTACACTCTCAGGGGGACTGCCCGTGTAGACATTCTCCCAGTGTCTGTGTGGGTTTCCTCCGGGTGCTCCAGTTTCCTCCCACAGTCTAAAGAAGTGCATGTTAGGTGGATTGGCCATGCTAAATTGCCCATAGTATCCAGGGACATGCCGGCTAGGTGGATTAGCCATGGAATATGCAGAGTTACAGAGATAGGGTAGGAGCATTGGGTCTGGGTGGGATGCTGTTCGGAGGGTTGGTGTGGACATGGGCCAAATAGCCTGCTTCCACATTGTATATTTGAATCGGAGAGTCCCTATGTTCATGAGTTAGTCAGTAATAATCTAGCACTCCACAAGTGAAACTATACCAGGACATGTATTACAGTGCTATAAAACTGTACAGCAGATTCCATTCACACTTCCAACATGACCTCCCCTCAAAAGAAAACTCTGCATTTAACTTACAAAATAGGGTTCTCACCTTTCTTGGATTGGTCACATTCTAGGACAATTAACAGAACACTGTCACTATCAACTAGAGCAAAAAACATTTTTAAAAATGGCACCGAAATTATTTGGCGTTCTACACTAAAAATGTAATGCAGGTGGCAGTGTTTAAAATACATATGGGCAAATCAGCGAGAAAAAAAAACATATGGAGAATTCAACTGGAGGGCAACCAGTCAGATGAAAATCATCCCCCCAGACACAGAAGTGACAGAATCTTTGAGACAGAATTCCTCCAATCAAATTGTAAAAGGTGTGATTATCAGGAATAATGGGACTTTAAGATTTCATTTAAATTTCAATAGACTATAGCTGGAGGAAATTCACTTCAAAAGACTGGTTATATATATTTTCTAATGTGCCTATTCAGAGCTTATATCTCTGGAGCTGATAGGACATTAACACTAGAAACTTTTCAAGCACAATAAAGAACATTCAGGTATTTGGATGTCAGGATGGTCAAAAACAGCAACAAAAGGCCAATTATCTAAAATAATTGCCCCAAACTCATTCACTGCAACATCTTGTGTTTGATTAGCTAACAATGACATTAACAATTACGTTAGATGAAAAGGTACTATAAAAAAGGAATACAGGCTGTTGTCATTTAGTCCCCAGTTGCTAAGGAGGCCAGGCAAAATGAATTTGCTGTTATAAACAATGCAACCTTGCTTAAAAATGCTTAGGCATAGTTATTTTAAAAACTTCAACATCATAAAATATACAGCAAAGAGAAAGGAAATTGATAAAATTTAAGGCAGTGCAAAGTCATGAACTACTAATTCCTAGTGGAGTCATACATACATGCACACAAACTATTCTATTCAGCACAGTACCTGATGTCTGTAGTTGTACCAGCCACTAGATCCTGCAACAAGTACTACCCAGTGGTTGCCTCCATTTTCCAGTTCTTCCAACGGAGTAGTGACGACATTAAGCAGGAGACTGTTTAGCACTAAAACTCCAAGTGCCAAGTAGTGCATTCTGCAGTGAGTCAATTAACTGGTGAATTAAAGAAAAGGTATTACTTAATTTGAATCAAAACATGAATGCATCATAAACACCTACAAAAAGGAAGTCTTACTTCTGTACTTTAGGGATAATCAGCGTACAAACAAGATTGTTCAAATACAAATAAAACTTTGCGAAACGTTTTACTGAGCTTTCCTTTGTGAAAAGTGCAAAGTAAGTAGTTTCGCTTTGCCCTCATCACAGAAAACTGGGTTGAAGTGAAATAGTAAAATGTCAATAAATTCCCCACCTCCGAAAATCAGATATGGTTTGATACAAGTCACTACATCAAGCCTCACAAACTGGAAAGTTACATGGTTTGAAAACATAAGGTGAATTTTTGAAATGTGAAGTAATTTAAAATTAACTCAATATTTTTACTGTAATAATATCATACTACTTCCTGCATGGATTTTCCCCAGTTGCTTACTTGTAAAACATGGCACATTAACAATGTGTGGGAACAGCATCACATGGCTTGAGGTGTAAATTACTGGGTCATTTTACAGCCAATTTATCAACACTGCTGTAATAGATCCATTCTTATGTTCAAAATCTGCACACCCCAGTGACTTTTGTAACAGTTGAAAAATATTGACAGCATCGGAGGTGAACTTTCAACTGATACATTGCTTAGGCTCTGATCATAAAAATGACTGAACTCAAACAGCTCAAGACTTTAGTTAGCACTTTGTCAAAACAGATCTACCTTCAAGCAGCGCAATAGTGTGAATTCCAAGGTACAACTTACTTCTTTTATTAATTAACCCATCATATATACTCACGTAAAGTTAGAATTATTTAGACAATTTTTTAAGGTTAAATTTATGTGGTCAACTATTACATGCATACTACTTTGGAGGGTCTGAAATTCATGCAATAATCCAAAATATTGCATCATTAGCAGAAGCCCAATTGATCTCTAAACGAAGTGTGGTACACAAAGGGAGCTTGTCACCTGGCTCTGACCGGATGAGTTTTAAACTTTCATGCCAAATGTTTCCATTTTCCTCCATTTTTTCTCATCTACTGTTTTAATTTTTCAAACTAAACCTTTTTTAAAATCAGAAATAAAACGTATCAGACATTTGACTCTCATATAGTGTCACTGATCATTGTAGCCGTGAGAAACTGTCAACAGCTGCACATCCAATCGAATCCTGCATGAAGGTAGGAGTAAAAGTTTTACTGTGCTGTGAAACACGAGCAAAGCTGAAATGGGGTCAACTTTTACATGAGATAGATGGAAAATTTCACACTTTTTGGCCAAAAGTAGGGGGCCGACTTTGACATGAGGTGGTCTTTTACTCAAGTACATATGGTTTCTCATGCAATGCAAAACAACAAAAACAGGAGATTTACTGTTGTGACACATACATAATGGGGAGATAAAAAGAGTACATTCTCCATCTTTTAATCTACTTTGACTGGATACTGTACAAAGCGTGTAGAAGGAAGTGGTCATATTTTGGAAGAAACTTGAAGAATAGTTTCAGATTGTTTTGGTTATGGCCTACTTTACATAATTCACGGTAAATTCCACAGTTCACTTGTGGTTTAAGACAAGTGCCACTGCAAAAATAAGAATGTCTACCTGTTTTGTCACGTGCTACCTCAACACTAATCAAAGCTAAACACATTTCATTGACAGCAGACTTCAAAAATATCTGTTAATTTCACAGTAAAATACTTGATTAAAAAAAGGAAACTACATTATTTCATAACGAAATTTAATACAATTCTATTCTTTCTCATGCTTTGCTGTTATTTGAATCATTTGGAGGTAAATAAATTGTAGAAAATTTCACGGTGTATGAAGCGACCATTACAAAAGTAGCCACTGGACATCGGGAACAACAAAAAAGGAAAATGTGCATTTATGCAGCACCTTTCACAACCTCAAGATGTCCCAAAGCACTCTACAGCCAACAGAGTAGTGGTTTACATTAGTCAGCTCAGTCTAGCATGGACCTTGAATCCACGACCAGTGAATACACTCATGCTAGAAACACAGTTGAAGCAATACTTCACTAGTGTAGACTCTTAGTCATTAGAAATGCTGTCACTTCCATGTGAGATACCAGGAATATACAGTATTTGGCAGAATTCAGCATTAGCTAACCCACTTGAAAATTTTCTCAATGCCCCACTGTTTGCATGCACAGCACAATTAGTAAAAAAAAGGAAATATTAGACAAGACCAAAAAGTGTCTCTTTAAAAGCCAAGAACTGCAGATGCCTCATGCTTGCTGAATCACCAGGGAAGCATCTCCTTTCGAATAGATTTGCTGACATTGTTAGGTTTAGACCTCAGAGAATAAACGGTGCTGTATGCTTTAGTGAGGGAAGAGGTCAGAGTGAGTGAGGGGAAATTGAAACTCTGCAGTACAGAGGGATCGGAGTGTCCTGGTATATGACGTACAGCAAGATAGTATGAAAGTACAGCTAGCGATTAGGAAGGAAAATGGAATGCTATCATTTAATTTAAAAGGGAACGAAATGTGAAATGTGTAATCTTGTAAGGCAAATGAGATCACATTTGCAGCACTGCATAAAGTTTTGGTTGCTATTAGAGCAATGGAGGAAGTCCAGGGAAGACTCACATGACAGATTCCTGGGATGAAGAGATTAGCTTATTGGGAAAGTCTGGACAGGTTGGGGCTTTGATGTTGAGAAGAATTTGAAGAAATATTACCAATTCTGATGAGGAGTCACCTGACTCAAAACATTAACTCTGCTTTCTTCCCACAGATGCGGCTAGACCTGCTGAGTTTCTCCAGCAATTTCCTTTTTATCTTTCAGGTAATCTTACTGTAGTATGAAATATGTCCTGTGGGAAACCAACAGTGTCAATGCCAAGGCAATTTTTTTCCATTGCGGGAGAGACTAGAAATAGGGGTACACAAATTTTTAAAAAATAAACAACGTTTCCTTTTAAACTGGAGATGGGGAGAACTGCTCTTGTACTGAGGTTGTTAGGCTGTGAAATTCTCTAGCCCCAGGGAGCAGTGGAGATACGTCACTGAATATTTTTAATGGAGTTAGATGGATTTATGATAAACAAAGGAACCAAAAGATTACATTCAGCAGTTGGAAATGTGGAGCTGAGGCCACAATTAGATCAACCATGGTCTTCGTGAATAACAGATGAGGATCTTTGGGATCAAAAGAGGGGGAGGTGAGAGGGGATTGTGAAAACAGAGCAGGAAATTAGATTGGAAGGAGAGCTGGAGTTAGAGCATAATATAAAAGGTTGAAAGGAAAAGTGAACAATGGTCTTGAAAAAAGGTGTTACAGCTGATGATCCTTCACATCTGAAAAGAAAGGGAATAAAAAGTTTCTGAAAGGAAACAAGGACAGCAAAGGATTAAATGTTACTGCAGATACAGACTGCTTTGGAAGGAAAGAAGATTAAAAAGGGGCACAAGACACTCAATGTAGATCTCGGGATGTGGCAGCAGGAAGGTGTCAGAATATTTGAGATAAAATCATGGAATCCTTACAGTGTGGAAAAAGGCCACTTGGCTCAGCAGATCCACACCAACCCTCCGAACAGCATCCTACCCGGACCCACCCCCACATCCTATCCCTGTAACCCTACATTTCCCATGGCTAATGCATCTAGTCTGCACATCCTAAACACTGACAATTTAGCATGGCCAATCCACCTATTCTGCCCATCTTTACGACTGGGAGGAAACCGGAGCACCCGTACACAGGGAGCGTGTACAAACTCCACACAAACAGCCATCCGAGGGACCCTGTACTCTGAGGCTGCACAGTTAACCACTGAGCCACATAGCTGTAATTGTTGGTGGATCGGAATTGTGAAGACTAAACTTTCAGTAGGCATCTCAAAAGTCAGTCAGAGCTGGAGAAAGAAAGATGCTGAGGAAAGAGATTTAGCTGTTAAAATTTGTTAGATGATGCCCAATGAAATATAAGAAGGGAAACAGAAACAAAAAAGGTAAAACAACAGATTACAAAAGAACTTCAATTAGAAAGGAAAGCAGGAATTCAAGATGCACATTCCTGGAAGAAAAATTGGCAGTGAATTAGCACAAACATAAAAGCAAAATGCTGCAGATTTAAAAAAAGTAAAAACTGAAATTGCTCAAGACCTTCAGCAGTTAACATCTAAGAAAAAAAAGAGATAACATTTCAGACTGAAGGCTTTTCATCAAAATGGTGTGGGGGTGGGGCAGGGTAGGGGCAAAGTCTATATAATTCATCTATTATCTGGTAGTCATGTGATACAATGAGATTGTTTTGTTATAATTAGTTATCAATTCCAATACCAGGAGGTAGGGCTTTAGTTGGGCAGTGGTAGTGTCTCTACCTCTGAATGATGAGGTGTAGATTCAAGCCCTACATGCCTGTAATCCCACTGTCAACCACAAGCTCTCATCTGATCCGAGCCATGTTCAGCTGAACCTCTCGTTTCACAAAACTTAATTCTTTCCCTACCTGCTTATACTTGACACACACCCTCCTCACTTTCAGCTCCTTTTCACAGTAGCCACCAGATTATACATTTCAGTTTGGAAATTTATTAACTTCTAGCCTTCATATTTATTTTTGCTATCTTTACACTAGGGTGTATTATATTCCAAAACCTTAGTTGGTAAAGAATAGAATTGGAACTGATCTTCAAACACTTATCAGCATTTAGAGTTACACATACTAACAGCATGCACTCCCTAAATCTATAATCACTGTTCCAGATTATTGGGGATCACTTACATTCCAATAAATAATAATCATTAACTGTATAGAGTTAAATAGCAACAATTTAAAAGAACACTTTTACTCTATCAAAACATCCCAATGCTTCATAGAAGCAAGATTTAAAGAATCGCAAGGGTAACAGAGGAGATATATCACCATGTTTTGGTTACCTGATCGGAGAGGTAGGTTTTAATGGGAAGAAAGTGAGGTACAGAGGCAGAGAGTGGGTGTTCCAGAGTTTATGGTCCAGATAACTAAAGGCATTACCACCAATGGTGAACCAAAAACAAAAATGAAGAAGGCATTCATGGCCAGGATTAGTGGAAGGTTGTGGGTTGGAGAGGATTACAAAGATAGGGAGTGACGAGGAGTTAGATCAACCACTGCTTGTGTGAATGCACTTCCTGATTTCACTTCTGAATTCATTGCCTCGATACAACAACTTGCATTTATATAGCCTCTTATAAATGGTGGAGCGACTAAAATCTGGGATTTTCAAAATAAGAATTGGAGGAGCACAGAGATCTCCAAAGGACTATAGGAGTGGACCAAGTTGTACAGATATGAAAAGGCACTGCGATACAAGGATTTGAAGATGGGGAGGGGTTTCTAAAAGTAGGTTCTGGCCTAGTGAGGCTAAAGGGGTTGTGGATGGACAGGACTCATTCCAAATTAGGATGTGCACTTCATTTTTTTGGATGAACTCAAATTAATGGAATGTTTTAAAAAATTCTCAAGGTCAGGTTCGTAGGAGAGTATTCTGACACAGAACAAACGACCAAGAGGCGAGTCTGCTAGAATATGGGCATTTTATTCCCCGCAGCGTCGCCACAACGGGTCTGGCTTATACTCACTCTACATGTTACCGGAACTGGGAGCCGTCAGTTCTCGTAGAGCGGTTGCCAACAACCCACGCTCGGCGGTTAAACGTAACCCCGGAGCAGACTCACCGAACTGGAGACTTTTCCAGCTGATATACTCTTTTCCAGATATAAACATTCATGTGAACAGCAGAGCAAGGCTAAAAAACACATTCCATTCTGGTTACATACAGATAAGAAGATTCACACGGGGAGGTGTGTAATAAGATTCACACGGGACTAAGCAACACCTCCATTCCGGTTAGATTCACACATGTATTGGGACATAATTTTTAACCGTTTCACCACATTCCACTGCTTGGAATTTTACACCACATGGAAGATCATAGATCAGCGGCTTTGGAATGGTCAACTTTGGAGATAACAAAAAGTAAAAAGGCACAGGATATCGGTTTCAACAACACATGATCTGAGACTGGGTTGGAGATAGGCTATTGCAAAAATCATAGCCTATGATATGTAGTTAGAGATTCAGCTCAAATAGTATGGCAAGGTAACAAAAACACTCAAATAAAAACAAATGTGAATGCTGGAGTCTTGAATTTTTATAAAAAGTATTGGAAAAACTCAGCAGGTTTGTCTGCGTTTGAGAGAGGAGGAACAGAGTCAAATGTTCTGAACCTAACATGACACTTCATGGCCAAGCATCCTGTTTCTCTCCCCTCTATTGCTGTCAGTGCTGGAGGAATTCAGCAAGTCTGTTCTTATAACAAATAAATACCAGGCACAGGTCAGAGAAATAGGCAGAGTTGGTGGCTAGGGAATTGTGTGTTTGGCAGGGACCAAAGACAATAACTTCAGCCTTCCCCAATTTTTATATTATATATTGAACAGGCAGCATAACAAAATCAATGAAAGGATAGAGATCAATTCTGCCAAAATCCATAGAACCTTTGAAAAACTTGAGGATAGACAAGTCCCCCGGACCTGACGGGATATATCCTAGGATTATGTGGGAAGCAAGAGAGGAAATTGCAGAGCCGTTGGCAATGATCTTTTCGTCTTCACGGTCAATGGGGGTGGTGCCAGGGAACTGGAGAGTGGGCGAATGTTGTGCCCCTGTTCAAAAAAGGGAATAGGGATAACCCCGGGAATTACAGGCCAGTTAGTCCTACTTTGGTGGTAGGCAAAGTAATGGAAAGGGTACTGAGGGATAGGATTTATGAGTATCTGGAAAGACACTGCTTGATTAGGGACAGCCAGCACGGATTTGTGAAGGGTAGGTCTTGCCTTACAAGTCTTATTGAATTCTTTGAGGAGGTGACCAATCATGTGGAAGAGGGTAGAGCAGTGGATGTAGTATACATGGATTTTAGTAAGGCATTTGATAAGGTTCCCCATGGTAGGCTTATGCGGAAAGTCAGGAGGCATGGGATAGTGGGAAATTTGGCCAGTTGGATAGAGAACTGGCTAACCGGTTGAAGTCAGAGAGTGGTGGTAGATGGTAAATAATCAGCCTGGAGCCCAGTTACAAGTGGAGTTCCGCAGGGATCAGTCCTGGGTCCTCTGCTGTTTGTAATTTTTATTAATGACTTGGATGAGGCAGT
>NC_057719.1:25646384-25648339 GCF_004010195.1 Chiloscyllium plagiosum
TTTTTGAAAGTTGCCACTCAGGTGGATAGAGCTTGTAAGCAGGCCCATGTTGTATTAGCATTCATTAGCAGAGGGATTGAATTCAAGAGTCGTGAGGTGATGTTGCAGCTGTATAGGACCTTGGTAAGGCCACATTTGGAGTACTGTGTGCAGTTCTGGTCGCCTCATTTTAGGAAAGATGTGGAAGCTTTGGAGCGGGTGCAGAGGAGATTTACCAGGATGTTACCTGGAATGGAGAATAAGTCGTACAAGGATAGGTTGAGTGTGCTAGGCCTTTTCTCATTGGAACGGCGAAGGATGAGGGGTGACTTGATAGAGGTTTATAAGATGATCCGGGGAATGGATAGAGTAGACAGTCAGAGACTTTTTCCCCGGGTACAACAGAGTGTTACAAGGGGACATAAATTTAAGGTGAAGGGTGGAAGGTATGGGGGGGATGTCAGGGGTAGGTTCTTTACCCAGAGAGTGGTGGGGGCATGGAATGCGCTGCCTGTGGGAGTGGCACAGTCAGAATCATTGGTGACCTTTAAGCGGCAATTGGATAGGTGCTTAAGCTAGGACAAATGTTCGGCACAACATCGTGGGCCAAAGGGCCTGTTCTGTGCTGTATTGTTCTATGTTCTATGTTCTAACCCCCACCTTTAATACCATCAATCCTAACAGTCTCAATTTCTGTCAAACTACAAATGTCTCACAGTTCTAACAAAAGGTCCTGCCTTCTACACTGCTAAATCTCAATAAGGCTGACTGCCTCCATGCTCCCAAACTCAAGCAGCACCAAAGGTCTGTGAAAAAGCAGTAATTTCCCTCCTCTGGACTTGAACCACCACAACAGCCATCTTTCGAAATCACGTATTCTTTGGTAGCAATCTATAGGAGCCCATCAGATTATGGAGCGAACCCACCTGCTCTCGAAATTGCTACTAAACTTTTGCCAGATTGGAGCATACCCAAAAATTCTGTACTGTCCAACACTATCCTAGCGATACAGAATATCATACACTACTTTCACCTTGATAATGTTTCTTCATTTTAACCAAATTAGACTAGGAATTGATAATGGAACATAAAAGCCACTAATTTACATGCGTCACAGAAAAGTAAAACAAATCAGAAAGTTCAGAATTTTAACAAACACCAGAACACTATAGAACTATTTCACTCAGTCACAATTAAAACAAAGTCCAAACACACCATTACATCCCACTGCTTAAAAACTTCCTTCAACTTGGCATGAATAATATCATTGAAGTGTGGTTATTTTGAAGGTGGTACATCTGAATGGTATCTTCAGTGTCTCTTCAAACCGTGACAGTTGTTTCGAATGAACAGTAAAGAAAAGAACAGTTGATCAGATACAGTGGGCTAAATCCACATTGCATTGATTATTTTAGAGGGATTCCTCGCTGTCAGGCTTAGCAAGTCTCTCACAAACACGCCGCATTAATTAGCTACCCCACTCCACGGCATCTCTCATATTCAATTTCTGCTCCACCTTACCACATACCATTCTCAGAATAGTTTACTGGTCACCAGAGATCCCAGGATTCACAAGCATCCCTCGTGGCCACACCATCTTTGTACACTCAGACAAGCACCATCATGCAGAACAGTTCTGCTTGATTGCTGACATTTACTCTGGACGGGGAAAAAAAAAGCAATGCTCAGCAATGCAGGAAAGGATCTGGAGGTCCTACTGGCTAGGTGATGCACAGTTTTAATTTCCTCCTCCCTCAGGACCAACAGCAGAAGTCAAGGCAACAGACCATGCCAGCCTGGTCAGAGGTTGCCAGCCTCTAAAGCAGCCTCAGCCGTCTGGGGTGACAATATTGTCGTAAGTGCAATAGCCTTTTCCCCTCAAACATAGTAAAGTCCACCATCTTCTCACACTCACTCCGTTCTGGAACTGCATCCAATTCCAACCAAGTTTAATGCTCTAACATTCTCAATATTGC
>NC_057719.1:25648839-25759746 GCF_004010195.1 Chiloscyllium plagiosum
GACGTGTACAGTATATACCCACTCCCCCGTCATATACAGTATATACCCACTCCCCCGTCATGTACAATATACACCCACTCCCCCATCGTGTATAGTATATACCCACTGCCCCTTCGTGTACAGTATACGCCCACTCCCCCGTCTGTACAGTATATACCCACACCCCTGTCATGTACTGTATATACCCACTCCCCCGTCGTGTACAATATACACCACTCCCCCGACGTGTACAGTATCTACCCACTTCCCCGTCGTGAACAGTATATACCCACTCCTCCGTCATGTATAATATACATCCACTCCTCCGTGTACAGTATATACCCACTCCCCCGTCATGTACAATATACACCCACTCCCCCGTCGTGTACAGTATACACCCAATGCCCCGTCATGTACAGTATATACCCACTCCCCTGTCATGTACAATATACACCCACTCCCCGTCGTGTACAGTATATACCCACTGCCCCGTCGTGTACAGTATATACCCACTCCCCGTCGTGTACAATATACACCCACTCCCCCGTTTTGTACAGTATATACCCACTGCCCCGTCGTGTACAGTATACACCCACTCCCCTGTCGTGTACAGTATATACATGCTGACCCGTCGTGTACAGTATATACCCACTCCCCCGTCACGTACAATATACACCCACTCCCGTCGTGTACAGTATACACCCACTCTCCATTGTGTGAAGTATATGATGTATGTCCCATGCCAACTGTTTATGTATTGCATAATCCTGTATTGTGAAATGCCCAGACTAGGATTGAGACTGATATTGATGCTCACGTCACTTTTGTTTGAACGTTTTCTTAATGATAGGGATTGATTGTAATTGCTGAAGTGGACATTAACTGTGCAGCAACAATCTCAAATCAGGTCTGACAACTTACCCTCCTGAATATTTTAGCCAGCACCATTCGAAAGAGGATCTCCTATGGTTGGTCAGAGTGCTGTCTGTCTCATGTGTGAAGTCTCTTTACAATGCACTTTGTGAAGTTTCTTGAGACAGCTAGATAGCTGACATGGTGAAAAGGTTATCCAAAGCCTATTCCACTCATCCCAGTAATTTGTATGTGTTAAAGGAAACAACAATAATCATATCAGAGAGTCATTTGATAATACTTTAATTTCAGGCAAAAAATGCCTCCTGATATTTACAATCCAATGTCATTAAGTGAAATACATAATTTTGCTAAGTGTGCAAGACCACCTTGTGTTGGTTTTTAAAAGTGAAGCTTTGGTCATTTCTTGTTCATAAACATGAGAAATACTGTAATAAAATGGAGTTTATAACAATTATCTCTATAACAATGGCCATTTCTGCTGTTTCAGTATATCTGCCACCTTCATTCAGGATTTAGTTAAACCCAGATTTGACCAATTCTCTCCTGACCAACCCTCCATCTTCCATGTTTCAAAACCCATATCTCGTTCAAATCTACATTCCCATACCTTGATCTGTTCACCCATGTGCATACAAGTCCACCAATGCCTCAATTTTTATTTCTGATCCTGTGGTTCAAATATATTTGTGGCTTTGGCGCCATTGTCTCTCTATCCATCTTTGGGATTACAATCGTTTAAGAACACAATGGGTCCTCCATACCTGGGCCCTTATTCATTCTTCCATAGACAGACGTCACTCCAGACATCTCTGTCCTAAGAAATTCCACCCTAACACTTTATCCAGCACTTCTCCTTGTTTAAAGATCTCCTCATAACTAACCTCTTTAACCAACCTGTTGCAATATACTTTGACCAGTAAAAGGTTTGTCTGATTTCAGTGGCTATGAAATCCCCCATTAGTATATCTTCCTGCTACAAAGTTACCATGGAACAAATGAAACATAGCAGGCTGTTGCTGTGCACCACTGTCTTTATCAAACTGTCCCCACTAAAGCTATGAATACTGGTGACGCACATTGCTAGCAGCAGACCACAAGGTACTTTCTTGTCTGGCCTATCAGCATCACTGATCAGCCAAACATGTCACCACTCAAACAAACAGGATCAGATAATGATTAACCACCTGAAGGTCACACAGCCATTCCCTTGTGTACCAACAATGACAGGACCAGAACTGCATATCCATCAGGGCCACAGAAAGTCACTTTACTGATGCTGTCATTATTTTGTGAGTGGACCATAATATTTGAGGCAACCATAAAGTTAGTTTTAAACACGTGTTCCTCACACCGTCCCTCAAGTCTACCTTTGACAAACTCTCAAACGCTCCCTTCGAGGTGTCTCCATTTACAATAATGAAGGTGGAAAGCAGAGAAATACAACTCTAAAGACAAATGTGACCGTATAAAATGTATAAATAGTACTGGTTTAAAAACATTCCAAAATATCAAGGAAAAAATCCAGAAATATTTAATATTTCCTAAACTAATACGAAAATTAAGTTGAAGCTCTGATAAAGGGTCAGATTTGAAACATGAATCGAACTAACCCCTTTCAGATGCTCACTGGGCTACTGCGAATTTCCAGGATTTCTTGCTTTCACGTAGGACTCCAAGCATTTTCAAGCAAAATATTGCATCCTTTTCCTTCTCCTGATTCTCAGAAAATTAATGCAGCTCTATCACTTCATTGTTATAAAGTCAAAAGGTCGGGAGGTTCTTTATTGGAGGGTTTGTTGCTTGCTCCAACTGGTCGATCTGCTTGTATATAAAATAATAGTCCCTTTGTGGCTGGCTCTTGTGAAGGATGTTCTTGAGGCAGTGAGGCATCGCATCAGCAGCCAATTGCAGGCTCCTCTGCTCCACGACAAGATGCAAGCAGTAATCCTCGGTCTCTGAGATGCCAAACTTTTCAGCACACTGACTGGACAGCTTCTCTGCGGTTGTCTCTGAGCTTATGGCAAATGTTTTGACATTAGATTCAAGCTCTAAAAAGTGTATACTCAGGAAATCCTACAAAAAGACCAAAGGGATTATGTATAAATCACTGGAAACAAATGAAGGCATAATTGTAGCAAGCTGTTGCAGTTCTGACCAGCAGAGGGAGCCATACACCATAACTAGAATAGCATCTCATTAAAAAGGACTCTGGTGGAGCCCCTACCTCTGAGTTGGGGGTCCTCAGTTCAAGTCCTACTTGCACCTGAGGTGTGTAATATTGTACTTGGTCAGGCCTGATTAGAAATATCAACATCTTATAGAAATTTGTCTGCATTGAACATTCAGCATCATAGGACTGATCATTCATTCATTTTCAAAGAAAATCTACTTTTTTTTCCAAATTTGGCAAATGTTTGGATGAATATTGTTTGAGAGGGACAAAGGAAGACCTATTAGAATCGAGATAAGGAGAAACGTCTTCAGCCAGAGAGTGGTATATCGATGGAATGTATTGCCACAGAAGGCTGTGGAGGCCAGATTATTGAGTATATTTAAGACTGAGATAGATAGGTTCTTGAGTGTCAAGGGGATCAAGGGTTATGGGGAGAAAGTGGGAGAATGGGATTGAGAAACTTATCAGCCATACTTGAATGGTGGAGGAGACTTGATGGGCTGAGTGGCCTAATTTCTGCCCCTATGTCTTATGGTCTAAGTGAGAAGCTCTAAAAAACAAGTAGGTGCTAGAGTCCAGAGGACATCTTTCTTGTCCAAGATCATGATGGGAGAGGCTGTTACCAATTTTACCCCTGTACCAAGTATGTTAACACTCCCTTTATTAACACACAGCAAACATTCCATGTTGCGACCTTGTGATCAGAAAGGCCACGGTAGACAATCTATCATACCACACAGTCAAGTGAACTGAAGTATGAAGGAACACATATGAGGAAGATAGGTTTGTCAGCTTGCAATGCTGCAAAGTAAAATGTAATTCTTGCCTCCTGCACAGACAGCTTTTCAGCAAAGGTTGAAAAGCTTACGTGGAATGGAATAGTTCCAAAACTCTGCCAAGAAAGCAATGCCTTTCTTACATAAGTGATTACAGCTGTTACACTTCAGGACCCCAGGGGAGTATTGACATGGTGCATATGCAGTGGAGGTGTCAAGGAAGTTGAAACTTTGAATGGGCTGATCTAATCTGTATATGATCCTCTGAAACCGTCTCTGAGCTCAGTGTTAGAGACTTGGATTTACTATGTGACACTTACCCCTGCAATTGTTACATTGCTCGATTGCTGGCGTGCCTCAGTGATTACGAGTGTAACTTGAACATGCTCCTTGTTCATATGTGTGTAAAAGTAGGCCACTCTGCCCTTTTGAGCCTGCTCTGACATTTAACAAGATTGGGCAGATCTGATTTTAACCTGAACTGTACTTTTCTGCGTACCTCGATAACCTTCCCTCCCTTGGTAATTGAGGATCTATCTCCCTCTAAGGTAAAAACATTTAAATATTCTGCATCCACTCTTTTTGAGGAAGAGAATTACAAAGACTCACAACCCTCTGAGAGAATATTTCTTTCCTCATTTCTGTCTTAAATAGGTGACCCCTTAGTTTGAAACATAAGAATTAGGGGCGTTCCGCCTGTCAATTCTGCTGCTGCTCCATTTGATATGATCATGGCTGATCTCATCTCAGTCTCAACTCCACTCTCCTGCCTGCTCTCCATTACCCTTCACTCCATTACAAATACTGTTTATATTTACTCAAAGTCCCAGCATTCATCACACCCCCAGGGGTAATGAATTGCACAGATTTATGACTCTTTGAGAGAAGCAATTTCTCCTTATCTCATGTTTTAAATCTGTTATCACTTACCGTAAAACCATGATCTCTCGTTCTTGATTGCTGCAGATGAGAAAACATCCTTTCTATATCTACTTGGTCAATTCCTTTTAGCATCTTATATCCTTCATTAGGTCTACTCTCATTTTTCTCACCTCCAGAGGGTATAGGCTTAAATTGCTCCATCTCTCTTCATATAAGATAGACCCCTCATCACTGGAATCTCTGAACCTCTCGTTCTAGGGTCTCTAACAAGAGGAAACAGCCTTTACACATCCACCCAGTCGAGTTACCTCAGGATCTCACATGTTTCAATTAGGTCACATCTGACTCTTCTAAACTGCAGAAGATACAGGATTTGCCTTTCATCATAAGGCAATCTGCCAGGTAATTGACCAGTAAAACATCTCTGAACTGCTTCCAACACATCAACAAGAGAGAACAGATAGACTGGGGTTGTTTTTCTGCGGCTTGAGACTGGAGGTGGGGTTTGAGCATGAGTGAAACGTATGAAATTATGAGGGGCATAGATAGGGTAGTCAGGAAGGCCCTTCTTCACTTGGTGGAGGGATCAATTACTGGGCAGCACAGATTTACTGTAAGGGGCAGGAGGGGATCTGAGAAAAATGCTTGGTTTTCCTTACCCAGAAGGTGGTGAGAATCATTGCCTGTAATAGCAGAAAGCCTCATTGTATTTAAAATGTATTTAGATGTGTACTTGCTCTGTAAAGTTATGCACTTTGCGAGGAAGAATAGAGGCATAGACTATTTTAGAGATGGGGAAAGGCTTCAGAAATCTGAAGCACAAAAGGGTCTTAAGATTCCTTGTTCAAGATTCTCTTAAGGATAATGTGTAGGCTCAGTTGACGGTTAGGAAGGCAAATGTAATGTTGGCGTTCATTTCAAGACGGCTAGAATACAAGAGAAGGAACGTACTGCTGAGGGTCTATAAGGCTCTGGTCAGACCGCATTTGGAATATTGTGAGCAGTTTTGGGTCCAGTATCTAAGGAAGAATGTGCTGATGTTGGAGGAGATCCAGAGGAAGTTCACAAGAGTGATCCTAATAATGAGGGCTTGTCATATGGAGGAGTGGTTCTGGTGGATCTGTACTCAGTGGAGTTTAGAAGGAGGAAGAGGAACCTCATTGAAATTTACAGAATACTGAGAAGGCTGGATAGAGTGGACATGGAGAAGATGTTTCTACTAGTAGGAGAGACTAGAACCCAAGGGCACAGCCTCAGAGTGAAGGGATGACGCTTTAGACTGAGATGAGGAGAATTTCTTTTCAGCCAGAGCGTGATGACTTTGTGGAATTCATTGCTGCAGAAGGCTGTGGAGGCCAAATTATTGAGTATATTGAAGACAGATAGGTAGGTCCTTGATTAGTAAGGGGATCAAGAGTTATAGGGAGAAGGCAGGAGAATGACGTTGAGAAACATAGTAGCTACGATCGTATGGTAGAACAATTTTGATGGTCTGAATGGCCTAATTCTATTTCCTTCTCTTATGGTCTATGGTAATGCCAATGCTATGGGCCAAGTGCTGGACATTGGGACTAGAACAGTGAGGTGGTTGTTTTTGACCAGTGCAGGTTTGATGGGCTGAAGGGTCATTTTCCATGCTGGAGATCATTATGACTCTATGACATCCTTCCGTACAGTAACTAGTGCTGTGCACGTTATTCCAGATGTGATCTCAAAATGCTCAACACACATGAAGCATAACCTCCTGACTCTTGCCTCAGTTCCCCTTGTAATAAAACACATCACTCAATTAACTTTCCTGATTTCTTTCTGCACCTGCACGCTTACCTTCTGCGATTCGTGCACCAGAACATGCAGGTCCCTCTGTATCTCAGAACTCTGCAACCTCTACTTTGATAATATGCTTTGTTTTCATTCTATCTGCAAAAACTTCCCATTTTCCCACATTATACTCTATTTGCCAGGTCTCTGCCCACTCACTTAATTAATCTATATCCCTTTGTAGGTTCCATGCAATTCTGTTTCCTACTTTGTGTCATCGGTGAATGTAGCAATGTTAACTTCAGTCCCTTCATCAAAGTCTTTTATATAAATTGAAAAGAGTTGAGGCCCCAATATAATTCTCATAACTCGTGATGCCCAGCCAGTCTGAGAAAGATCCATTGCTCAATCTCCCACATCCCGCATATAGGCTCCTACAACCTCAATCAGGCCCCCAAACAGATCACACTCCTGATGCAACTACTTAACCCATTGATCCTTCCTGACCTAACTACCTAACAACTGACTCCCTCTCAAACTGATGGCCCATCAATCAGAGTCCCCAACAGCTATCCAACTCCACCCCGTCGCCACCCCCAACCATATTCCCTAATGCGATTAACCCACAACCCCTTACTTAACATCCGCCAATGAGACCCCTCCAAACCACAACCTGCTGCAAACTCCTGACATGATTGTTCACCCGTGGGCACGACTGGCAACACCCTTCTGACATCTTTCAACTCTTTCCTGAATGCCAGAGCTGATGTGGTAATTAGAAGGGGTATGCCCTGTGTGCTCCTCCTCTTCACTATCCTTGCCCATGATAGCTGCATGGAAGCATCAATGCTACGGGTGAGACTGGAAAACCCAGCTGGATGCAAACGAAGCCTTCACAATTCGAGGCCCTGAACTGCTGCTGACTGGCAGATTAGGAGCAGCCAGATCTCACATTAAAATCATAACGTTCTGCAGTTACAGTCGATTGAATCTGCCTTAAATCCAACTCTGGAGTAAAGGCCTAGTTCAGTCTGGAGGCTGGTAGCCAGCATAGACTAGGTTCCAAGAAGTGTTATTCTATTTTCTAATTTCAAATTTATTTCTATGATTTTGAAAATTGGACTTTTTATTTCTTTAATTTTTCTATTCTTTTCCCAAAAAGGTTGCACTGAAGAATCTGTACCTAGGTACCTTATACCAAAGGTGGCACCGTGAATGGCAACTTATAAACGTTTCATTGTGCTGATGTGAGTACATGTGATAATAAAATTAATTAAATTAAATTCAATTCAAACACTCAAATTTTCCACATTGAGACTTCAATTGTTTCTTCAATAAATCTGCTGTTCATTATTTATAATAAGCAGGATATGACATGTACGTACATCCCTTGGATCGAATAAGTGATGTGCAGGATGCAACTATTTAGATATAATTGTGAGGCAGACCTAGCCACAAATCACTGTGTGTTACACTCAAGTCTTTTTCCCTCCTCAGCAAAAATCTTTCCATTTAAAGATCATCTGGGGATGATTTAACTACAGCGCCTAACGTTAACATTGTTTTTATGCTCATGCAGCACAGATTGGATTCAGCTATTGTCCCTGCCAACTTATTCAAGTTGTTTCTCGATTCTGACATTTGCCGTCTATCAAAGCTCTCCTCAGTGAGGGGGAAATGAGATAATAAATTAGCGGTAAGTACATCTAACCTTGAAATGGGTTGGCTTGAAAGCAGAGGGAAAGCTTCCTGCCAAAGTCAGCGTTGATTCTGAAGACTATCATTAAGATCACTCAAATGGGGGATTTCCTGTGTGGATCTTAAAGATCAATGGGTCTATCCACTACACTGCTTATTTGTCTCTGCTAGTTACTAGCAGTTTAGAGTTCCTCCACTTAGTCAACCACCGTCCTTCAGTTCTCCGCAAAAGCTGTCAAGATTATAACTGGACAAGATGGACAATTACTAGGTTGAAATGAGGTAGGTCACTGTGAGGTTTCTGCGAAGATTAGAAGAATAGCAAGCCCTAGTGTCCACATCTTAGAATCCCATGACTGTATATTTGACATCTTAGTATTCCATTACAGCATCCATAAAATGTGCAGGATTACTTACACGGAGAATTGTATTTTCCCCTAGAGATGGGGAAACAGTACCCTATCTGATTAGAACATCTAAACTGTGTAATTAAAAAAGTTGTTTTGTCTCCTTATTTTGGTTTTGAACTGAGTTACTAATCATTTTAAATGCTTGCATCCTGAAATATCAATATAGTAAATTTTCACAAAAATATCTTTATTTCTTACAGTGAAACCTTAAAATTGCTTTGAAAAGTAACGCTGTACGTTATGTTGTGAATTGTGTGGTTATCCTCCATTTCATAGGATATGACACACGTGGCCATAAATACTGTGCTCACAGGAAACCTCTTGATGTAATCAACTGGTTTGATTGCTGCTTCAAAAATTGAGTTTAGCCCTTTGAGAGTTTAATTTGAGCTCACAACTGGGTTGGCAGACTCTGCTTTGTCTTGTGATTAAACTGAACTCTTGCCCAAATTTCCAGCAGTGTTTCATTACTGTGCATGGAGTTATAACTTGCAGATGTACGCAAGGCAGATAAATGTGCTCAGATTTAACTTTATGAGGCCTGGATCTGATGAAGAGATTTTCCTGCTTTCAGGAATGTTCAGTGCTCCGGTGCAGAGAGAACGGGGAGGAGAACCATTGTGTCAGTTCTCTACATACGGTGCACGATCCTTGGATGCCTGGAGCTCCCCCATGTAGGTTATAAAGGGGACTGACAGGAGCCAAAGTAGGTCACTCAGTCATCTGAGCCTGCATCGTTATTTGATAAAGCCAGACCTGATTAGATCTTAATCTTAACTCCATATTCCTGCCTACCCCGGTAATCTTTCACCCCTTTATTTATTAAGAAACTGTCTACCTTTGCCATAAAAATATTCCTGAAGAAGGGCTTATGCCCGAAACGTCGATTCTCCTGTTCCTTGGATGCTGCCTGACCTGCTGAGCTTTTCCAGCAACACATTTTCAGCTCTGATCTCCAGCATCTGCAGCCCTCACTTTCTCCATAAAAATATTCAACAATTTTGCCTCCACTGCCTCTTGAAGAAGAGAGTTCCAAAGATTCAGAACCCTCTGTGGGAAATAAATCTCCTTATTTCTGTCTTTAAAGGGCGACTCCCAATTTTTAAATAATTACTCCTTGTTCCAGATTCTCCCATCAAGGGAAACATTGTTTCCACACCTACCCTGTCAAGTCTTCTCATGATCTTGAACTTTTCAATCGACTGCTGAACTCCTGCAGATGCAACCATAGCCAGTCCAGCCTTTCCTTAAAAGATGCAAATGCAAGTCAATGACCACCTCTAATAAGAGACAATCTAACCACCCCTCTTGACAGTCAATGGTGTTACCATCACTGAATTCCTCTGGATCAACATTCTGTGGTTACCACTAACCAGATACTCAACTGGACTTACCACATAAACACAGTGGCTACAACAATAGGTCAGATGCCCGAAATATTGTGGCAAGTAAATCACCCCCGGACTCTCCAATGCCTGTCCATAATTTAAAAGGCACGAGTTAAGAATGTATTGGAATACTCCCCGGTTGCCTGGAGGGATTTAGCTCCAACAACATTCAAGAAGCTTGACACCATCCAGGACAAAGCAGCTTGCTTGATTGGCACTGCATCCACTCCCTCCACCATCAATGCTCAATAGCAGCAATGTGTGCCTACAAGATGCACTGCATAAATTAACCACAGATCCTCAGACAGCACCTTTCAAACCCACAACCACTTACATCGAGAAGAACAAGGGCAGCAGACACATGGGAACATGACCATCTTCAAATTCCCCTCCAAGCCACTCACCATCCTGACTTGGAAATATATTGCCGTTCTTTCACGGTCACTGGATCAAAATCCTAGAATTCCCTCCCTAATTGCAGTGTGGATCAACCTACAGCATATGTTGGGGTTCAAGAAAGCAGCTCAGGGACAGTTAGGGATAGGCAATAAATGCTGGCCAGCCAGCAATGCCCATGTCCCATGAATGAATAAAAGAAACACCCTATTCCAAGTCAAAGTAAACATTCTCTAAACTGCCTCAATGCGTTTGTGTCCTTACTTAAAAAGGAAGACCAATACTGTGCACTGTACTGCAGATATGGTTTCAACAATGCCATGGATAACTGAAACGTTATCTGCACATATGTGAATTCAATTTCTTCCCATGAAAAATAGCATTCTACTTCATTTCTAAATTACATGCTATGCTTTCATTACTGACCCTTTGTGATACGTGCAAGAGGTCAGACAGATCCCTTGGTATCTCAGAGCTCTGCAATCTTCCCTATTTAGATAATAGGCACTAAAACAGTTTTTCGATGTTAAGTCCAAGCGGTTTTGAGTTTTCTGGGCAGATTTCTGCCATGAGGCCCAAATGTGGCATTACTCAGTCTTCAGAGCCTGCATCGTTATTTGATAAAGCCTAATTTTTAAACAATGACTCCTTGTTCCAGATTTTCCCATCAAGGGAAACACTGTTTCCACACCTACCCTGTCAAGTCTCCTTATGATCTTGAACTTTTCAATTGACTCCTGCAGAAGCAAACCTAGCCATTAACGACTTCCCCTGCCCCATCTCTCACACACTATTCTGGTTCCATCTCAGAACCTGCTATTCCCAGAGCAACCTACCACTCAGTGGATATCCGCCTAAAGACCCTTGCACCTGATGCTCAATATGCTGTGCATCTGGATGAGCACTGGCATTCTGAAACTATCCCCGCCCAGTCATGGCTGCTTATGGAAGACAACAGCAAAGGGGAAGATGGTACTATGACTGGGACCTGAGGTCATAGTTAGGGGGTAGTGCAAAGGGAGTTGTTCTCATTTTCTCAGGGGAAGAGCAGAGGAACACCTGAACCTGGCAGCCTGGTCACCAGCCAGGTCAGTGCCATCTCCAGTATACGGAGGAATGTCCTGTACTGCCAAACAATAGGCTGTGCCAAGTTAAGCACCAAGTTCTTCTCTGCTACCTCACACTCACTCCATCTCTGCTACTGCACCCAGCTGCCAACCAGATTCAGGCTCTTCCAAACTCTAGTCCTGCAACATCACCTTTTACCAGCTCTCACCCATCCCTCGACCTCCCCGTCACTAACTCTGGTATGGATTTTTCACTGTCTCCACACCCCTCTTAGAAAACCTCACCATTTTTCCCCTGCCTGCGCCTATAGGTACAGGTGTACTACCCGCCCTCATCTCACTCAACTCCTTCCTTTCTCTCCTTACATTAGAAGACAGTCTGTAACAGGACACAGTGAGTATGCAAGGGCAGAGGGGTGCATGAAATCAGGCTCCTCACCCCATGTGTGGAGAGAATCCTGGCCCCCACACATGAGGAGCTCCAGAACCACCTCCGTGGGGACACTGGAACATCCATGACCTGTCATCTCAGGACGACTCCTCATCCCTCTGCAAATTTCACATCAACACTACTGTCAATGTTATTCACTGCACATTACTTCTAACCACTGGCTGTGGCGATTTCTCTCTCCTTCTCCTTTGGTGCCACGAGCATATCCAAGCTCATGGAAAATGATCTGCCATCAACGAAATATTTTAAAGCACTGGCAAATGAAATTGCCCTTGGGGAAGTGCCGACAAGGTGGATTAAGCTCTACCACCAGTGGTGACGGGATAATAGGGAGGTTGGTGAGTTTGGTTGGTTGGTTTGTGATGCAGAATGATGCCAACAGCGCAGGTTCATTTCCTGTACCTTCTTGACCCTGCTGGGGTATGGACAACCCTCAGGTTAAACTCAACAGTTGTCAAATCTCTCCAATGAGAGCGCGGTGCTCTAGGACAATGGCAAATTCACTTACAGGATAATGTACTCTACACTCATCATGATCTTAGATATATTCGACTTGTGATTCCTTTTACTTATAGATTTACCAGGCTTCTGTTATAACACTAACCTGCATGGATGACCTGGATGTTTGTTTCATGTTCAGAGTTCGTCTTCTGTGCCATTGGTGGATTGAGTCCTGGATCTCGTGACTAAGTTGGCGAGTGACAGTGTGTTTGTCATAGTGTTTGATATGTTCTAGGGCGCCATAGGTAGTTGTTAAGTAATAATAACCTGAAACAGAACAAAGTCCATTAACTCACAACAATATTTAGCTATATTAAAGGATGATTTATTGCTGGATATGATAATTGTATTATTTTTCATGATGTTATTTAACATGCGTGTTAACTACATTTAAAGCATATAGCTGTGAAAACTATCCATCATTTTAAATCAATAGTAGTGCAAGTCCATTAATTTCATTACTGCTCCTTGGTTGAATGAACTCTTTCACTCTAGCTACTTAAGTAAGTTCTATATATATTACATATCTGTGTTTACAGTCATCTGTCTCGATTTATTATTCGAGACAGATGACTGTAATATTATTCTTTAAATCTTATTGAAGTTTCATGTTATGTCCAGTTAAAAATCTATTCTTGAATCCTTGTTCCTTCAACTACTGTGATACCATCTTATTTATCTTTTAACCAAAGCTGTGTATCCATGTTTGTTTTTTGGCTGTCACTCTGGCTGAACAACCACTTCATGACTTCAGTGGGCTCTTCTACCTAATGCTAAAAGCAAAACCCCACAGCACATCCATTGCCAAGACCAGTTACTCCATCTCAGGAGTTTGTTCAGCTTTCTTGTCCACATCCTTGTCTTCCATAGCTCTGGCTCAGTTGGTAGGACTCTATTCCCTGATATTCTCATTTCAAGTCTCATTTGAGGATTTGAGCTTAAAAACCATGCTTTAACACCAGTGTTAAACATTTAACACATTGAAAGAGTAATGCCCTGCTGAAGGTTCCTTCTTTTGGATGGGATGTTAAACTTCTGCTTGCTTGCTTGGATGTAAAAGATTTCATCGCATAATTGTGAAGAGGAATGGGGGACCTATCTCCTGTACCCTGATCATTGTTTGTGGGAATATACTTTGCACACATTGACTGCTGCATATCTTACATTACAACAGTAACTGCACTTCAAAAGTACATCACTGGAGGTATTTTGAGACATCTGGCTACAGCAAGAAGTATTGTATGAATGCAAATCTTTCTTTTGGCTTTTGTTGTTCTCTCCTACCCTTTTCAACTCTGCAACTAACCAGCATTAGGACTGGAGATTTGTGAATCTGTAAAATGGTGAAGGACATACAACATCTGTCAACTCTAAGGGTGGCTAGTTCCATAAACATAGCTGAATTTGCCAAATAGACACAGCTGAGTGGAATGATTTTTCGATTAGAAATGGAAACATTGTTGTTTCTTGTTTAATTTGGCGACAAATTATATTAACTGCTATAACTGGCTGCATGTTATAAATATTGACCTTTAACATGATGTTGCAATTGGAAGCTTTAAGTTTTCCACCCTTATAATTCTCACTTCTAATACCAATTGCTTTTTTTCTTTATTTGTGGATGGGATGTGGTGTCGCTTGCTGGGTCAGCATTGCCCGTTCCTAATTGCCCTTGAACCAAATGGCTTGCGAGGTCATTTCAGAGGGCCACGTTGTCATATCTGCCATAGTTCGATTCAAACCCATATCCTCAGAACATTACCCTAAGGTTCTGGATTACTCGTCCAATGAGATTATCACTAGGGCACCCCTTCCCCATATCTGTCCACTCTCATTGTTGATGGGAAGAAATGAAAATACTAAAAACCAGACTTAATATTATTGAAGGAAAACAAATATTTCTGCATTTCTAAACGGCAAAATCTGAAAGAGTAGTGAATTGTGAACAGAATCACGATAGACTTCAAGAGGGCGTTGACAGGTTGGTGGAATGGACAGATGGTATTTAATGAAGCGAAGTGATTTTTCTTGGTAGTAAGCACGAGGTGAGGTAATGTAAAACAATCAGTAAAAAAAATCTAAAGCAGAGGCAGGAACAAAGAAACCTGGGGATATATGTGCAGAAGTTGTTGCAAGTGGCAAGGCAAGTTGAGAAAGTGGTTAACATTGCATTAGGCATTCTGTAGAAGCATAAAGATTAAAAACAAGTATAGTGAACTTCTAAAATCATCTGACCTTTCCTACAACTCTGGGCACCACATTAGAGGAAGGGGGTGAAGGTTGTAGGGAGGGCACAAAAAGATTTCTGGGAATAGTTTCAAGGATAAGGAGTTTTAGTGACATGGATGGATTGGAGAAGCTAAGTTTTTTGCCTTAGAGAAATGACGGTTGAACAGAGATTTGATAGAGGTCTTAAAATCATGAGATGTCTAGCTACAGTAAATAGAGAGGTGCTGGTCCCATTAGTGCAAGTGGGTTGGACTCAAATCACTGATTTAAGGAGTTTGACTAAAGCATCATGGATGGCTTGAAGTAAAATGTAGTGTATGGTTATGAACTAAATGCATTGCCTGAAAGTGTGGTGCAGGCAGATTCAACAATCATTTTCTAAAGAAGAACCGGAAAAGCACCTAAATGGAGATAGAAAACACTGGACTATTGGTGGGGGAATGGGACTGTCTAAGTTACTTTTGCAGAGAACTGTAACCATTTTCTGATAAATCTACAATTTTATTCACTGTGTTTCTTTTTCAAATTGCACGTAAAAACTAAGAAAAGGTAATCAAAATCTAACGCCATCCAAATTCAATTCCAATGTAGCCAATTATCGCCCCATCACTCTACTCGAAATCATCAGTAAAGTGATGAAAGGTGTCATCAACAGTGCTATCAAACGGTCCCTGCTCAGCAATAATCTGCTCAGAGATGCCCAGTTTGGGTTCCACCTGGGCCACTCAGCTCATTACATGGACAAAAGAGTTCATCTCCACAGGTAAGCTGTGAGTGACTGCCCTTGACATCAAGGCATCATTCAACTGGTTGTGGCATGGAAGAGCCTGAACAAAACTAGGATCAATGAGAATAAGAGGGGGAGCTCTCTGCTGGTTGAAGTCACACCTTCACAAAGCAAGATGATGTGGTTGTTCATCTTAGCACCAGGACATCTCTGCAGAGTTCCTCAGGATAGTGTCCTAGGCCCAACTATCTTCAAATGCTTCATCAATGACCTTCCCTCCATTACAAGGTCAAGAGTGAGTCTGTTTTCTGATGACTGCATAAGATTCAGTACCATTTGCAACTCCTCCAATTTTGAAGCAATCCATGGTCAACTGAAACAAGACCTGGACGATATTGAGTTTGGGCTGACAAGTGGCAAGTAAGTGTGAACCACACAAGTGACAGGCAATGACCATCTCCAACAAGAGAGAATTTAACCATCACTGCTTGGCATTTAATGGAATTAAGATCACTGAAACCCCTACTATCAACATCCTGGGTGTTACCGCGGACATTAAATCTGAACTAGAGCTGTCATATAAATATTGTGGCTATGACAACAGGTCAGACAGAGGCTGTGAATCCTGCAGTGAGTAACTCACCATCTGGCTCCCCAAACCCTGTCCACATCTTCAAGGCGTATGTCATGAATGTAATGCAATATTTCCCACTTGCCTGTATGGGTGTAGCTCCAACAACACATAAGAAGATTGACACCGCTCAGGATAATCCCACTTGACTGGCACCACATTCACAAATATCCACCTCCTCCACTACTGATGCTTAGTAGCAGCAAGTACTATCTATAAACTGCACTGGAGGATTTCACCAAGTCTCCTTAGACAGCACCTTCTAAATCCACGACCTCAACCATCTTAAAGGACAAGTACAGTGAATACATGGGAATGCCACCCCTTATAACTTCCCTCCAGGCCACACTCCATCCTGACTTGGAAATATATTGCCATTCTTGCAGTGTCACTGGGTCAAAATCCTGGAACTCTCTCCCTTCCTAACACCGCCTTGACTCGAAACAGATCAAGAAGATGAATCATCACCACCAAGAAATGAGCGAATGTGGACAGACAGCAAATGCCAGTCTTGTGTGTGCCTACACCAAGTGGACTTCAAGAAGGCAGTTAGTTCACCACTAACTTTCTCCAAGGCAGTTAGCAATAGGCACTAAATACAGGCCCAGCCGTCAAAGCCCATCTCACCTGAATGAATAACAAAAAAGTATTTGTGTTATGAAGTCAAATTTAAAGTAAAGAAAGAATGAAGTCAATTTATTTAACATGTGTTCCTCACTAATCCCCATCAGGGAGTATAGTTGGCACACCATACTGCACTTTAAATGAGAGTAACGTTACCTTCTCCTAAGTGTAATGAAGGATCCAGCAGCTCCATCATATATTCCACATCCAGAAGCAATGACGTCAGGTTACTCCTTGCCAGCACGTACATTAACACAGGGAGGAAATCGTCAGCACCATATGGCTTTGCTAAAACAGAAGGAGATTTGGAAAGTGAATTAGCATCTTCTGTTAGTTCATAGAACTGTCAACAGATCGCTGCAGTGAAAGAGCAATGTTCAAAGAAAATGATATGTTTTGAAAGCGTTGCACTGCTTTTGGATTTATTTTATGTGCACGTTTGTATGTGTAAACAGACCTTCAGGAATTATCCCAGATAAAAATCCTCAGCATGCTGCCTATTACAGAATATGCTTGAATTTGATTTTCAATTTGCTGGCATTCTTCTCAAATTAAAATCTGCCATTGGTGACACACTAAAAACCCATTCTTCAAACAATCTGAAGGTGCCAATAAAATGCAAAACTTGAAGTCTGTCAATAAAGATGCAATTTATGTTAAATATTATCAACATAAATCAACTGTCTTATTCACCAAAGCTAGCTTCTAGGCAACACTGAGGAAACTATTCTGTATGTATTACCATAAACAGGTCGTTCTGCAATAATGTGGCAGTTCTGTTCCCCTGCAACCTCGCAGTATTGAGAATCACACTATGGAAAACACACTATACCCATTCAGCAGAAAGTTTGTGTTATGCAAACAAATTTGATAATTGATCAATCGCATTGTAGCCAGGTCGCACTGTCGGAACGTGCATTATAGCAGAACAATTTGTGCTTAACAATTTATTTTTATTACAAAATCTCATGTTAATGCTCATTAAATGTTATGGCCTTTCCTTAAATTCTTTCTTGAACACATTACTGTATAGGGTTTGTGATTGCAAATGGCACTGCTTCAAAGATGGGCCACAGGTGTGAATGTCAGTAGATCCATTAACTGTGGGGGCATCTCTCAGCCAAACCTGAACCTGTCCTTACCAACTTTCCTCCGTGTGATATCTCCATGAAGGAACAACTAGTGATCAAGCAAATGAGTACAAGTTGATTTTTGTTTTTGTCTCTTCTCCAAGGATCCACCATGTGGTACCGTATAAAATGCAAGAGATTATTCTATTTACATGATGAAACTGACTGAAACGGGGCTGTCTTCTTATTAGGACAAAGTCTAATTGCTATTGTCGAGAGAAACTGGCAATCATTTGAAAATTTTCTGAGTTTGGATAATGAGGAACAACAATAAATAACTACTTTTGTCTCGTCATGCTGGTGACAACTTGAAGACGGATGTCTGCACTGTGGAGGAAGAATGCTAGATATACTGGCCCGGATTTTGCTGTAGTAATGATAATGAAATTGTCAGTGTTTTCCTTTATTATGTCTCTAAAATTGACAGCAACGTCTGGAGTTTGTACACATGCTGCTCGTAGTTCTATCTTTCTCCAGAGGAGCAATGCTGAAGATCCCTCAGATTTCAATCAATTTGAAGTCACTGAACTGATAAGAACATGCTTTTCTACTTGATAATCCTCGATGTAGAAAGCATTGAAAAAGTTACACATTATTGAATGAGATTTTACATACCACACAACACTCATAATTACTGCTGGAAAATCTCCCTTGGCCTTGAAAAACTCTTCACAATCTTGGAATTTCAAATTTCCACAGCATGATTAAAAAAGTTATCAAAATATTGTTTAAAATGGTTGCTTTCTTCACCTTGTTTTAATTCTTTATTGCACTTTCTGCAAAATGTGACTGCAAGTGAAATAAGTGAGTGCATACTTTGGACTTCTGTGTGAATTTCTGCAGTGTGGTTGACTGCCCACCCCACTTGATGATATTACTATTGCTGGATGCTGGATCCTGTTGACTTAGCACCAGATTCAGACTGACATTGGGAAAGGGAGAATCCAAGCTAAGAGAGTGCTAGAGTTTTGTGAATAACTTCATTCAATTAAGCAGCAAGTGCTGCTCCTTCACCATTAACTGAGAAACCTGGACCATTTGCTAGACTTTCATGATTTTTTAAATAATAATATTTATGGAAAGGCTCACTGGCCCTAATGCAAGCTGCTTGGAGCGCCTCACATTTGAAAGGACCAGTCGACAGTCAGAAAATTTTGAGAACCTTTGATTTTAATAATTAACTTAATGATTTCCTTAATGACTGCTCCACATAGCCGACAAAGAGACAGCCATAGTTAGCTCAGCTATCTCTCCATCCCCGAGGCTCCCAGCCTCATTCCTGATGAAGGGCTTTTTCCCGAAACATCTATTTTCCTGCTCCTCGGATGCTGCCTGACCTGCTGTGTGTTTCCAGCACCACTCTAATCTTGACTCTGATCTCCAGCATCTGCAGTACTCACTTTTGCCTTAATGATTTCCTTATCCATTCTAATATTACCTAAAAGGTATTATCCTAAATGTAAAAATGGAAGAAAATTGCTAACACAAAATTTATTCATCATTGCGCGCTTAATTTGCATCTACCGTCACATAAACAACAAAGCCCAGTGGAATTGTGAATGTGAATCGCAATATTATGGGTCCTCTTATTTAGAATGTTGACCTAAACCTCTCTAGGAAACTGAATAAATTTGGATAAGTTGCCTTACGGTCTGACTTGCCTATGCAGAAATAGAACATGTTTCAAACTACTGTGGTATCTTTTGGATTCTGCACCAACAGCCTGTAAGTGGTCCTATTCCTGTTGGTAAATCACATTTAGGCTACCTATTCAGAAATCTCACAGAAAACCAAGTATTTCAACAATAATTTACACTTAATTGCATTTAGCAACCAAACTAAGACCCCTCAAGTAAGAAAGTTAAACCTCACAACTCAACTTAGCTATTACCAGATTAATGATGGAATTTGGCTATGATTCCAAACAACAGTGTCTGTCTCTGGATGTATCCAGGGTTTGATCCTTGTGTCATGTTGTTGTCCAGAATTCTGCTAAGGGAGAGTTCTAGAATTGTCCTCTTATTCAGTTTTTTGTTCTTCAGGTACATGATGTGAAAGTATTGATGATTCTTTAGATTCCTTGCATCTAAAATACTGGACTGCAGCTTCCTTCCTTATCAGAAGTAGCTTCTTCATTCCTTGTTATATTTGGCCTTAAGTGTCTATTTGAAGACACAGCTTTCCCGTGATTAACTCCTTAAATTCCTCAGCAGGGCAGACATTTATCCTTGTGGTGTGAGGCATCCAGTTATCAAGCTGGTGTCAAAATAGTTTATGGAGCCACAACTCCTTTTTTTCTCAGACATGGCTAATTGTTTTCAATCTGTTTGTCCCTTAACAGCTTATTTCCGTGCAGAGTTATTGTTGCTTCTTTCCATGTATAACAGTTTATTCTTCAGTCTATGAACAGTTATTAAAGTTCTGAAATCTAAAATATCACACTACATTCCTTGTGCTCAGGAAGAAGTTTTTTGGCATCCAGATATTTGAACTCCTGCAGCAGTTTAATCCCCTTGCCTTCTATGAATTAAATGCTGTAATCTTGCACTTACAAACATATGCTAAATAACTTGCCCATCTGTGTTAAATATATTTATCTCCCCTCAGGCTATGCTCAGTCACATGCAACACATATCTTATGTGTTACATGTGACTTAACAATAATATAAACCAGACCAGCATCCTTCAAAAAAATGTTGATGAGATATATTGGACGTTATTCCTTTTAGAAACTGATCATATAGACTGGGTTGTAGCAAAGAATGACTCTTGGTTCAGTTAGATTCTAAGCCCCTGAGCTTGTGTGCATGCAAAGCTTTAACAAGCTTATTTACAGCTTCAGATTAACACGGCCAGTTAAAGATGTTTGGAAAAATGGCTTGTGTAAAATTAAGGTGTATGAGTGTGGCAGGGACTTGGAATGATTTGTGAGATGGTTGGTTGGACTATTGCATTAAATGAGCAGGTTGCTTTTGACATTTAGGATGAACTGAGACATTCTGCATTATATGTGACTACTACATTCATTCATAGCATGATACTCGAAGTGGCATCATTTATTAACAGACTGGATGCACTCCATTACAGTCTCCTTCACTTACTTTATCCATACTAATTTAGCAGAGTTACTAACAACAGGCACATAGCACGAAGCATCTGCCAGTATGTAAGGGTCAATTAGTACACATTACACATCAAACACTCTAGAGGTTTAGGATAGTTCTTTGTATCTCATTAATCACGCTCACAGTATTTCTTAACGTATGATCTTTAGAATTTATTTCTGATAAGTGACTATGGGTTTAATTTGCATTACTTCATACTTCTTTGGCAAATTATGCAGAGTGTTGGAAGCATTTTGGAGAATCATGAACACAGTTACACTTCTGCAATGAATGGATTTTTGAGTAGCATTTGAACCTAGAGCTTTTCAACTCAGAGGAATGAGCACTCCCAACTGAGACACTCAGGTCCCCAACCAATCCGAGGAAGTGTCTCTCCCACAATTTTCTCATCATGTCTCTTGCCGGTACTAGAAATCAGGGGATGCAGGATCTGACAGCAATCTTTCTTTAATGTGCTCATAAGATTGCTGCCTGGGCCAACATTCATTGCCCATCCCTAATTACCCTGGGGAAGGTGATAGTGAGCTGCCTTCTTAAACTGCTGCTACCAACACGGTGTCGATCCATCCACAGTTTTGTGAGAAGTAAATTTCAGGATTTTGACCCAGCAACAGTGAATAAGTCAGGATTTTGAGTGGCTTGGAAGGGAACTTGCAGGTGGTTGTAGTCCCTATGCATCTGCTGTCCTTATGACTTCTGCCATCTAGAAGGACAAGTTTGGAAGGTGCTGTCAAAGAAGGCTTGCTGAGTGACACATCATCTTGTAAATGGTTAACATTGGTACAGTGTGTAACAATGGTGAAAGGAGGTCAAATATGAAGATTGTGGATGTGGTGGTGCCAATTAAATGGGTTATTTTGCCTGGGTGGTGCAGTGCTTCTTAAGCGCTGTAGGTACTGCACTCATTTGTTGGACATCAAAAGGGTCTAAAGGTATCACAGCAGTGGAGATCAGGTTTACCATTCATTGTTTATAGTAAATAAATTACATTAGTGCTAATGCGGCCACTCCAAGCAGTGGGAATGATACAAATAACATCTGAGATATTGTATTACAGGTTGGGGCTCTCTCTGAGGCCTATACTAGATTGACACAAGATGTATTCTGCTAAGACTTGTTGTAGCTAATAGGGTCTAGCAATGAAGCCCAAGGACAAATGGAACTGGACCCTGAATAACCAGCATTAACTTTTGGCATTTAATAAGGCTTCGCAAGGCCTTAAACAGAGCAGTCTCCACAGACAGACTGTGAACTCATGAAGAAGGGTCACTGGACCCAAAATGTAAACTCTGCTTTCTCTTTACAGATGTTGCCAAAACAGCTGAGTTTTTCCAGCAATTTCTGATGTTGGTTTATACAGGGAACTCCCCCTGACTTGGCCTTATGTTGCGAAGATGGCTGGGAAGTCCCCCACTGCTATTTAATGGTTCAGCCTAAATGAGGTCCGGCCTGGCTGGCCCTGTGGGGTTTCCCTGTCGGTAGTACTGGGATTTCACCCCCAGGGATTTAGGTTCTTTGGTGTCTGGGTCCATTTATTAGATGCACCAGTTCTTTGTTCCAGCACAAGCTGTCTTTATTTCTCTGAACATGTTGGTGCCTCGTGCAGGATGGAGAAAGGCTACAACAAGGGTTGATGTTTGTGATTTCATATGGCAAGCTCCCAAATTCAGGCACACTGTCCATGAGAGGCAAAGCCTGTGCTCACAACATAAAAGAGAGAAATGATTGAAGACTTTTCAGACCAGCTCTGTTTTATTCTATTGGAGTTGGGGTGTGTGTATGTGTTTGTTGTGTCTGTGTGTTATGCATGTATGGTAAGTGTGTGTGTGTGTCTATGTGTATGTGTGTATGTGTATGTACATGTGAGTGTTTGTGTGTAAATGTATGTATCTGGGTGTATTTATGTGAGTATGTGCATGCATATAATGTATGTATGTGTGTGTGTGCGTGTGGTGTGTGTGTATGTGTGCCATCTAGAGACAGTTAAAAACTAACACTTAAAGCTGAGAGGAAAGAAACTGATAGGCTGAATTTTCTCATTGTGTCTGGGGAACAGAGATCAGCACTGAATCTGGATCGTGCACCTGACCCTGGGTTGGGTGTAACAGTTCACTTGCTGTAACATTGACCAGGCTACCCTCTTCATTGGCATGGAGCCAGTTTCTGTGAATAAGAAAAGACTGGCTGCAGGCTCTTGAGACTGAATGGCCCACCAGAAATGCTCCAACTTCAGAGCAGCACCTGACTCTAGTGCAAGATAAAAAGATACTCCCACATGAAAGTGCCTGCTTAACCACCTTTTCAAAAGTAAGTGTAAAGATAGAGAAAGCAGCCAGGTCCACCACCATGGAGTGAGACAGGTACCCCTTCTTTGGTCTGCACCTTCTTCACTGGGTACACTCCCCCAGGCCATTGACCTGCTACCTTGCCACATGGAGAGTCCCAGTTGGCTTTCTTAAGTTATCTTCAGCAAGTCCTTAAATGAACCTTATGTCACCCGGAGTGGGCAGCCCTGCCGCCCCTGAACCTGCCTTGGCCAAAATGGCCAGTGCCTAGACCGGAGCCAAGAAAGTGGCACAATGCTCACTTCAGATGTTTTTAACCCCAAGCCACCTGTGTTCCCAACATAATTGGCTGGGTCTGAAATTCTTGCCCAATGGCCAGCATTGCCCAGTGGCCAGTTTGGAAGTGACACTTCCTTTACAGTGTCTACGCGTAAGGAAAAATCTAAGTAAAGGGAAAAAACAAAATCAGAAAGTATGATGCTAAAATGCTAGCAGGTAAGTCATACAATTCCTACAATGTGGAAGCAGGCCATTCAGCCCATTGAGTCCACACCGAACCTCCAAAGAGCATCCAACTCAGACCCAGTGCCTTGCCCAATCCCTGTAACCCTGCATGCCCTATGGCTAACCCACTAGCCTGCACATTCCTCGAGACTATGGACAATTTAGCATGGCCAACCCATGTAACCTGCACATCTTTGGACCGTGGGAGGGAACCGGAGCACCCGGAGGAAATCCACATATACACAGGGAGGATGTGCAAACATCACAAAGATAGTTGCCTGAGGCCAGAATCAAACCTGGGTCACTCCCATTGTGAGGCAGCAGTGCTAACCATTCAGCCCTTGGTGTGGTAAAACAACTTAATGAACATCCTGGATCAATTCAATGACAGCAGGATGTCAGTAGTTTTGACATTAAAATTCCAAATGAGAACTTCAAGACAACTTTCCACAAGTTGAAGAATTCTGTTTGTATATTTAATCGTCAATCCTACAGCTGCCATTTCTGACTGTGGTAACTATCTGTTCCCAATGATGACCAAGCTAAAATTATGAAGGTCCTCCAAGTCTTTTGCAGGACAAGCTAACACAATGGAATTTGGGCAATTGGTTAGAAATAAATGATTCATTAGGCCACTCACAGCATATTAAATAATTTCCATTAATTCCAGGTATTTTCTTTGTGCTGAGCTCTAAATACAGATTGGGGGATTGCTTTTCTCTTTGAATGGACTTCTAATAGCATATTCTTTTGGTTAGCTTGTACAAAGTCTAATCTGAGTGGAAATGGTCAGCGTGCAGTGTTTGTAAATTGTTAGGGCTAATTAAAACAAATAGTCAGCTTGAGCATAGAAATTACAATACAGAAACAGGTAATCGACCCATTATCCACTTTCAATGAGAACTTACATATCTAATTACATGTATTTATCCTGTTCCCATGTAGCTTCAACCTCTTCTTCTTCACCCACTTATTAAATCTAAATATTTTTAATTGACCCATTCCGACATGGTCATGAGAAATCTCTGGGGCAGGTGGAACTTGAACCTGTGCCTTCTGTTCCAGAAGTAGAGACACTACCACTGCACATAAAAGCTCCACTTAACCTAATCTTGAAATTTAACATAGTTTCTGCCTCACAGCTGGAAGTGAATTCAACAGTCACATAATTCTCTGTAAAAACAGCATTCTCCTGCCTCAGTATAAAATCGTTTATTTTTAATTTGCAACCTATTGTTCCTTTACTGCTTCAGATTTCTCAACAATTGATACATTTTTGTAGTTTATCAAATTATATTTTATTAGAACATGACTTTAATAGCTCCAGCGTTGAAGATGTGAGGCATGTTTCTCAGTTCTCTGCCTGAAGTCAGCTACAAGGGGATCATTTGCCATACAAAGCAAAGTGCAATTATTTAAACTTATAGCAAGAAGTTATATGGAGTCTGAAGGTACAGCCTCAGTGTGGGTAGAGTTGAGGTACCACAAAGGTAAACAAGACCTTGATGGGAGGTATGTACAGGCCACCTAACAATAGTCAGGATGTGTGGCAGAAAATAAATCAGGAGATAGAAAAGACATATAAAAATGGCAACATTACAATAATCAAGGGGGACTTCAAATAGCAGGTGGACTGTGAAAATCAGATTAGCAGCAAATCCCATGAAAAGAAATTAATGGAATATCTACAATATAGTTTTTTTTGAGCAGCTTGTGGTGGAGCCCAATAGAAAACAGGTTATTCTGGATTTGGTGAATGGGTAATAAGGCAGGCTTAATTAGGGAGCTAAGATGGAGGAACCCCTAGGTGGCAGTGCCCACACTATGATAGAATTCACCCTTCAATTTGAGATGAAGCAACTTGAATTAGATGTAACAGTCTTACAACTGAGTAAAGTTAACTACAAAGGCATGACAAAGGAACTGGCCAAAATTGATTGGAATGAAAGTTGAATAGGAAAGACAGAGAAACTGCAATGGCAGGAGGCACTGCAGAAATTCATTCAAAGGAAGAAAAAACATACTAAGGGGAGGGCGAGGCAACCAAGGTGGACAAGGGAAGTCAGGGACAGCGTAAAAGCAAAGGAAAAAAACATACAACATGGTGAAGATTAGTGGGAAGCTGGAGGATTGGGAAAAACCAGCAGCGGACAACATGAAAAGCAATAAACAGGGAGAAGATGAAACGTGAGGGTAAGCTAGTTTGTAATATAAACAAAAGTTCCGTTTTTAGATATCTAAAAGGTAAGAGTGGGGCAGGTGTTGATAGTGGACTACATGAAAATAAGGTTGGAGAAATAGTAATGGCAAGCAAAGAACTGGTGAAAGAACTGAATATGTACTTTACATCAGTTTTCCCAGTGGAAGACATGAGTAGCGTACCAGAACTTGAATAGTCAAAGGGACCATCACTAAGGAAAAGCGGCTGGGGAAGCTGAAAGATCAGGAGGTGGATAAGGCACCCAGACCAGATGAAGTACACATCAGGGTTCTGAAGGAGCTAGCTGAGGACATTGTCGCAGCATTGGCAGTGGCCTTTCAAGTATCACTGGAGTAATGGAGGATCCCAGAGTTTGGAAAATGGCTAATGTAACACCCCTGGGTAAGAAGAGAGGCTGGCAGAAAACAAGAAACTATAGGCCAGTTAGACTGACCTTGGTCATTGGCAAGGTTTTCGAGTTAATTATTAAGGATGAAATTGTGGAGTACTTGCAAGCGCATGGTAAAATAAGATGGAGTCAGCATGGCTTCATCATGGGGAGGTCACGCCTGACAAATCTGTTAATTCTTTGAGGAAGTAATGAACAAGTTAGACAAATGAGAGCAGTGAATGCAAGATAACAGCTCATGGTGTTAGGGGCTAGCACTGGCATGGATAGAGAACTGATTGCTGGGGATGTTGATAAAGGGTTATTTTTCAGGAATGCAGCTAGCGACTAGTGTAGTTTCACAGAATCAGTGTTGGGACCACAACTATTCATATTGTACATTAATGATCCGCATGAAGGAATTGTGATCGAATGGTGGAGCAGAATCGATGAGCTAAACTAAATCAACTATATACTATGATGAATTATAAATGGCTTGCAGTGAATCCTGGACAATGTTTTGAAACTAAAATTCTATTGCTATTTCTAAACCACGTAATGCTTTCAAGGTGTATACTCTGAAAAAATTAATAAAGTTTCTGCCTTAACTTTCCCTGTAGCTCATCTGCACAGTAGTTCGAAAAGTATTTGATCCCGTGCCAGGAAGTGTTTTACTTTCTCCGACTGATGTAACTATGAGTCAGGTAGGTTAATTTCAGGAGCCAAGCAGAAAAAGATATCTCTGCCTTCTTAAATATTTTTCTTTCTCAGTAACATGAATCAGCTTATGTTGTAAAGTTTACAAAAGAAACTACAATACTTTTACTAACATTTTCTTTTAAAGTAGTCAGCTGTCTGTAGGCCTGAGCCGGGTGGGATGGCCAGTGGTCACAAGGCTGGAGGGGACTGGGGTAGTGAGCTGTTGGTAGGCGTGAGGTGAATGGGATGGCCAGTGGTCATGGTGCCAACTGTTGGTAGGGCTGAGCTGAGCGTGATGGCCAATAGTCACAGGGCTGGAGCAGAGTGGGATGGCCAGCGGTCACAGGGCTGGAGCAGAGTGGGATGGCCAGCGGTCACAGGGCTGGAGTGGAATGGCTGGTTGGCTAGGGGCAGAGGGTTTGGGGCCCAGTGTGGTTAGCCTGTCACAGATCCTGAGCACGGCAGTGGGGGGAGGAAGAGTGAGACCTTGTGTAGAAAACCAACTGCATGGAGAGACTGCAAGCTTTCGGGACTGTAATGTTTCTCTCTGAACTTTATTTCTTTATCTTCCTAGTTTCTACTCTGATGGACTGTAATGTGGAACTTTTAGCTTTTCTCTTCATTTTTCTATTTTTGTACCTAATCTATTTTAGTACGTAAGATTTGGCACCATGTGTAGTGGCATTGTACACATTTCACTGTACTCCTGTACTTTGTAGTTGAGTACATGTGACAATAGCTCCCCCACATTCCTGATGAAGAGCTTAGGTTCGGAATGTCGACTCGTCTGCTCCTTGGATGCTGCCTGACCCGCTGTGCTTTTCCAGCACCACACATTTTGACTCTAATCTCCAGTATCTGCAGCCCTCGTTTCCTCTGAAATGTGACAATAAACCTCATTCTAATTCTAAAGAACCTGTGTTGCAATAATGCTGTCCACTGAGGCAAAGAAACTGAAATTTTAAGTTAATAAATACATTCTGCAGAGTAAGAGAGTGTGGCTGGGGTTTTGAGGCCAGCTTCTGTTGAGAAAAGTGATAGGTATTGGCTCATGTGTCAAAAAAATATGGTTTTCAACATATAGTGTAATTCGGTATAGATTAAAGCTGTGATCAAATACACCCTTGGGTTGAAAAATAAATTGCAACACTTATTTATGTTCCTCTATTAATTGCGCGCTTTAAAGCAAAAGGGGAACACATAATTTTTCTTCCCTCTTTGCATTCTTATCTATCACTTCAACAAGGACATTTTTCAAACATTTTAGAAAATCTATTTTGCCATTATGGAGCTGTTGTAGAGAGCATTGCATCGGGCAGTTTCATCCAATAGGTTTCTAGGTCATCCAGGGAATCAAAGGCTGCTTGTAATATTTGAGGGCTGCATTAATCCATGTTCCATGTGATATAAGAGATTCCAGTTCCACTTCTGTTATCAGAATGCACTGCCAATCAATTTCTGGCTGTAGCTAAGTCACACTTCTGATATTTGACACCCAGAGTGTTGAGAGAGGTGGGAAGGTTGGAGGGTCTTTTGTGTTTAAAATCTTGGTCAAGTGGCCATTATTTGTCAATGACAGATACAGCCAGTGGGACTGGTCACTGGGCAGCCTGACTCTCTTCTGTGGCTATGCCTGCACATGGGTAGCCCTAGTAACCCTAGATGAGATGCATGCAGAGTCTCTGAATAGAAAGGAAAAGAAATTGGCAGATTCTGGAAGTCTGAATTAAAACAGAAAGCACTGTAGAGACTCAGCAGGTCTTGCAGCATCTGTGGAACAGGAAACAATTAATATTTTGAATCAAGTATAGGCTGGGGGTTGAAGAAGGGTCATTGGGCTTGAAACATTAATTCTGTTTCTCTCTCCACAGATGCTGCCAGAAGCGCAGAGATTCCTGCTACAGCAGATTTTGTAACCAATGGGCACTAGACAAATTATAACACACTGCAGTCATTGAAATAACATTCCCATTTATTTTAGTATGTCTGATTTTCTGAGGAGTGATAATTTCATGCAGATTACCACTCCACACTTTCATTTTACCAAAGTAGGAAGTTCTGGTCAGGGCTGCCTTAGAAATGCAGCGCTGCACTTCCATATTGACAGTTCTGTAGTGTAAGCCTTGCAGAGGGAGGCAAACCATGGCCCCCTTCCCCTCTTTCACAACTGTTAGCTGCTGTGGTCTGAAACTTTAAGCCACATTGGCAGCTGCTGTCACAGGAATATTATATACAGTAAGCATGATGTTCAGGTTCTTGGAGGAGGGTGCTCAGATGGACTCAGGGTAGGAGTGGGTGCCATGTATGTAGGGAGACAGCTGGGGAGAGTGTCAGGTGCCAGGTAGGTAGGGTGCTAGTCTAAATAGAGTATGAGCACAGGAGGGGATACAGTATCAGAAGTATAATGCCAGGTGAGTAGGGGGTAAGGTGCCAGACATAGGGTATCAGATGGGTAGTGAGTAGGTTGCCAGCCAAATAGGATGCCAGTTGGTTAGGATGTGGTGGAAAGGATTGGCTGCCAAGTGGGAAGGTGCCAGGGTTGTGAGGTAAGTAATGCACTGATTCGGGTAGGTCAGGACTGGTAGGAGAACTCGGAACGTATAGCAGGGGGGGGCAGTGTCGGTCCAGTCTGGTGGACGGAATGGGGTTGGGGGATGGTGTAGAGCCAGGTCCAGCAGGGTGGGAGAAAGGACAAGCCTGATGAGTGGGAGGGTAAATATATGGTATGTATGGGGTTATTTAATAGTTACTTTGGAGATAGGCGGTTTATTTAAAAGATTAACATTTCCTGCACTACTTCATTTCAGTGGATATCTTCGATTTAAATTTATTGCGGGTGTCTCTTTTTAATAGGACATTCTTATTCAAAGCTTGAGGAGCCATATGGTCTTTTTCTGCTCAACATTCTTTGTTAATTATGCTCTTAATATAAATAGGTTATCGCACAGTCTGTAAACTGTCCCAACTGTGAGTACATTGTATCATAAGCCTGACTTCGGACTTGTAGATAGTGGGCAGGCTTTGGGGAGTCAGAAGGCGAGGTACCACAGTTATACTCAGCTATACTGTGGCCTCCTCTTGCAGCCACAGTATTTACATGGCAAGTCCAGATTTCCATTTCTGGTCAATGGTAACCCACAGGATGTTGATAGTGAAGAATTTGGCAATGGTTTTGGTAATAGATAAGAGTCATAGAGCTTTTTGCAACAGGGAGAAAAGCCCTTTGACCTATTGTGTCCATGTAGTCATCAACCATCCACCTAGTCTCTTCCCATTTTCCAGCTCTTGGCACATTGCCTTTAATATGACAGGGCTTCAAATGCTCATCTAAATAGTTCTCAAAAGTTTTGATGGTTCCTGCCAATACCACCCTTTTAGGCAGTCTGTTCCAGTATTCACCATCCACAAAGTGAGGGCAAGGCTTTTCTCAAGTCCCCTCAAAACTACCTTAAAAGTGGACTTCCTGGTTATTGACTCATCTACTAAGGGCAGGGGTTGGGGGGGGGGGGGGGGGTGGGGGAAAGAGGGGGTTGCAGGGAACCATCTTTCTATCGAATCTACCTATGCCCCTCAGAGTTTATACGCCTCAATCAGGTCCTTCCTTGGCCTTCCCTGCTCTCAGAAATCATCCCCAATTGATCTCGCCTCTCTTCATAGCTGAATCACTCCAGCTCAGACAACACCCCATTGAATCGCTTCAGCATCCTCTTGTGCAATCACGCCCATCCTATAGTGTGGCCACTAGAACTGCACTAAGTACTGCAGTTGAGGCCTAATTAACATTACATACTTCTCCAACATAACCTCCTTGCCCTTGTATTCAATGCCTTGACTAATGAAGAGAAATAATTCCAGGAGCAGCAATTACTGTTTTATATGCTGTTGCATTGTTTTGGAAATTCGGAGAGAAAAAAAAAGTCAAAACAGCAACACTTTTAAAAGGGAGAGGAACAGACAGAGCAGCACATGGTCAGGTCAGTGCAGGAGACAGAGAGAGAAAGAAACCCACACTGTTAACTGACACAGCTGTGAACCTGCACAGTTACTGCCTTGGCTGTTGAATTCATGTATCACTGGACATCGGAGTACATCTCGGAAAATTAACAAACAGTGAAATTCACAACTGATCTTGGAGAAACCTGTTTGGGAGAGGTCACAGCACAGAGACAGATAAATGAATAGTTTTAAATGTGGCTTTGGGGCCTTACCGTATGTCTGCAGTAGTGAATAGAGTGTGTTCCTTCTTGATTATATATCTCTTGATTAAACTTAAAAATATAAGCCATAAGTATTAAGTTAGCCTGGAACAGTGTTTTGTAGAGGAATAAGACGGTGCTATTTTCTGGGTCTGCAGATTGGAAGAAGCAAAAATGGCCTTTAGTAGAGTGATATATGTTTCTTGTCAGATGTGGGAGTTCAGGGAGAGTTTAGGTGTTACTGAGGATTATATCTGCAATAAATGCCATTGGTTGCGAATCCTATCAGATCGAATGGAAGAGTTGTAGCGACAGTTAGAGGCAATGAGGAATTTACAAGAGCAAGGGGGTGTGATGGATAGTAGTTATAGGAAGGGAGAAAAGCCACAGATATAGTCACATCGATAGGTTAACTCCAGGAAAGGTAAGAGAAGTAGGCAGGTAGTATAGGAGTCTTCTGTGGCTATCTCCATTTCAAATAAGTATGCCGTTTTGGAAAATGTAGGGGGTGATGGATTCTCAGGGGAATGTAGCACGAACAACCAAGTTTATGGTATCAAGACTGGCTCCAATGCAATGAGGGATACATCGGGTTCCAAGACATCAGTTGTGTTAGGGGACTCTCTAGTCCAAAGTACAGACAGAGGTTTCTGTGGCCAGCAGCAAAAAATCAGAGTGGTGTGTTGTTCCCCTGGTGTTTAAAAATGTGTTGCTGGAAAAGCGCAGCAGGTCAGGCAGCATCAAAGGAACAGGAGAATCGACGTTTCGGGCATAAGCCCTTCCTATGCCCGAAACGTCGATTCTCCTGTTCCTTTGATGCTGCCTGACCTGCTGCGCTTTTCCAGCAACACATTTTTAAGTTCTGATCTCCAGCATCTGCAGTCCTCACTTTCTCCTAGTTGTTTCCCTGGTGCCAGGATCAAGATGTCTCAGAGAGGATGCAGTATGTTCTCAAGGGGGAGAGGGGTCAGCAGGAGGTCATTGTACACATTGGAACCAATGACATAGGAAGGGAAAAGTTTGAGATTGTGAAGAGAGATTACAGAGAGTTAGGCAGGAATTTACAAAAGAGATTCGTGAGAGTAGTAATATCTGGATTACTCCCAGCGCTACAAGCTAGTGAGGGCAGGGATAGGAGGATAGAGCAGATGAATGTATGGCTGAGGAGCTGGTGTATGGGAGAAGGGTTCACATTTTTGGATCATGGGAAGCTCTTCTGGGGTAGAAGTGACCTGTACAAGAAGGACAGATTGCACCTGAATTGGAAGGGGACTAATATACCGGCAGGGAGATTTGCTTGAGCTGCTCGGGAGGATTCAAACTAGTAAGGTGGAGGGTTGGGACCCAGAGAGATAGTGAGGAAAGAGATCAATCTGAGACTGGTACAGTTGAGAAAACAAGCGAGTCAAACAGTCAGGGCAGGCAGGGACAAAGTAGAGAGCAAGGTAGGATTGATAAATGAAACTGCATTTATTTCAATGCAAGGGGCCGAAGAGGGAAGGCAGATGAACTCAGGGCATGGTTAGGAACATGCGACTGGGATATCATAGTTATTCTTTTTTATTCCTGATGAAGGGCTTTTGCTCGAAACGTCGATTTCGCTGCTCCTTGGATGCTGCCTGAACTGCTGTGCTCTTCCAGCACCACTAATCCAGTATCATAGTAATTACAGAAACATGGCTCAGGGATGGACAGGACTGGCAGCTTAATGTTCCAGGATACAAACGCTACAGGAAAGGAGGCAAGAGAGGACAGGGAGTGGTGTTTTTGATAAGGGATAGCATTACAGCTGTGCTGAGGGAGGATATTCCTGGAAATACATCCAGGGAAGTTATTTGGGTGGAACTGAGAAATAAGAAAGGGATGATCACCTTATTGGGGTTGTATTATAGACCCCCTAATAGTCAGAGAGAAATTGAGAAACAAATTTGTAAGAAGATCTCAGCTATCTGTAAGAATAATAGAGTGGGGGATTTTAACTTTCCAAACATAGACTGGGACTGCCATAGTGTTAAAGGTTTAGATGGAGAGGAATTTTGTAAGTGCGTACAATAATAATATCTGATTCATTATGTGGATGTACCTATTAGAGAAGGTGCAAAACTTGACCTACTGTTGGGAAATAAGGCAGGGCAGGTGACTGAGGTGTCAGTGGGGGAGTACTTTGGGGCCAGCAACCATAATTCTATTAGTTTTAAAATAGTGATGGAAAAGGATAGACCAGATCTAAAAGTTGAAGTTCTAAATTGGAGAAAGGCCATTTTTGACTGTATTAGGCAAAACTTACAAAAGCTGACTGGGGACAGATTTTCACAGGTAAAGGGACGGCTGGAAAATGGGAAACCTTCAGAAATGAGGTATCAAGAGTCCAGACACCGTATGTTCCTATTAGGGTGAAAGGAAAGGCTGGTAGGTGTAGGGAATGCTGGATGACTGAAGAAATTGAGGGTTTGGTTTGGTTAAGAAAAAGAAGGAAGCATATGTCAGGTATAGACAGGATAGATCGAGTGAGTCCTTTGAAAAGTATAAAGGCAGTAGGAGTATACTTAAGAAAGAAATCAGGAGGGCAAAACTGAGACATGAGTTAGCTTTGGCAAATAGAGTTAAGGAGAATTCAAAGGGTTTTTATAAATACATTAGGGACAAAAGGGTAATTCGGGAGAGAATATGGCCCCTCAAAGATCAGCAAGGCAGCCTTTGTGTGGAGCTGCAGGAGATACTAAACGAGTATTTTGCATCAGTGTTTGCTGTGGAGAAGGACATGGAAGGTATATAATGTAGGGAAATAGTTGGTGACATCTTGAAAAATGTCCATATTACAGAGGAGGAAGTTTGGATGTCTTGAAATGCATAAAAGTGCAAAATTCCCCAGGACCTGACCTGATCAGGAATACCCTAGAACTCTGTGGGAAGCTAGGGAAGTAATTGCTGGGCCTCTTGCTGAGATATTTATATCATCGATAGTCACAGGTGAGGTGCTGGAAGACTGGAGATTGGCTAAGGTGTGCCAATATTTAAGAAAGGTAGTAAGGACAAATCCAGGAACTATAGAGCCTGACATCAGTGGTGGGCAAGTTGTTGGAGAGAATCCTGAGGGACAGGACATACATGTATTTGGAAAGGCAAGGACTGATTAGGGATAGTCAACATTGCTTTGTGCATGGGAAATCATGACTCACAAACTTGATTGAGTTTTTTTGAAGAAGTAACAAAGAGGATTGATGAAGGCGGAGCGGTAGATGTGATCTTGATGGTCTTCAGTAAGGCATTCGATAAGGTTCCCCATGGGAGACTGGTTAGCAAGGTTAGATCTCATGGAATACAGGGAGAACTAGCCATTTGGATACAGAACTGGCTCCAAGGTAGAAGACAGAAACTGGTGGTGGAGGGTTGTTTTTCAGTTTGGGGGCCTGTCACCAGTGGACCCCACAAGGATCGGTGCTGGTCCACTACTATTCATCATTTATATAAATGATTTGGATGTGAGTATAAGAGGTACAGTTAGTAAGTTTGCAGGTGACATCAAAATTGGAGGTATAGTGGACTGCAAAGAAGGTTACCTCAGATTACAATGAGATCTTGATCAGATAGACCAATGGGCTGAGGAGTGGCAGTTGGATTTTAATTTAGATAAATGCGAGGTGCTGCATTTTGGGAAAGCAAACCTGAGCAGGATTTATACATTTAATGGTAAGGTCCTAGGGAGTAATGATGAACAGAGGGACCTTGGAGTGCAGCTTCATAGCTCCTTGAAAGTAGAGACACAGGTAGATAGGATAGTGAAGAAAGCATTTGGTATGCTTTCTTTTATTGGTCAGAGTATTGAGTACAGGAGTTGGGACATCATGTTGTGGCTGTACAGGACATTGGTTAGGCCACTGTTGGAATATTGCATGCAATTCTGGTCTCTTTCTTATCGGAAGGATTTCGTGAAACTTGAAAGCGTTCAGAAAAGATTTACAATCACCCTTTGTTTCTTGCTACTAAGCAAATTTTATATACAAATTGGCATACTTCCCTGGATCCCATGGGCTCTTCGGTTCTTAACCAGACCTTCATATGAGACCTTGTCAAAAATCTTATTTACTTCCACGTGGACTATATCAACAGCACTGCTGTTATCTACATACCTATTCTGATCCACAAAAATTGTATTTTTTATAGACATGGTCTCTTCTGAAAAAGCCATGCTGACTATCCTTGATTAATCTTTGTCTTTCCAAGTGATGATTAATTCTGTACCTAAGATTTCTTTCCAATACAGTTCCTCCTACAGATGTTAGATTTCCTCATTTATTCCTGCCACATCTTGAATAATCGTACCACATCTATTACCTCCGGTCCTCTGGACACCTCCTGTGGCCAGATGAGATTTGAAAATTAATGTCAGAGCCCCATGTACTCTCCTCCTTTGCCTCCCAAAGCAGCTGGGATACATCTCATTTGGGGTTTATCCACTGTCGGATCTGCTAAAAACATGAATGCCTCCTCCCTCTCAGTGATAATTTGTTCAAGTTAATTATAGTCCCTTTCCGGATTTCTAGACCTACATCATCCCTTTCTATTGAGAACGCAGATGCAAAGTACTCATTCAAAATCTCAGCTATGTCTTTGAGCTCTACACACAGATTACCACTTTGGTCCCTACTCTTTTCCTGGTATTGCCTCTGATATATTTCCAAAATGCTTTTGAATGATCATTAATGTTACCCACCAGTGTTTTCTTGTGTCCCTTCTTTGCTTTTCTGGTTTCGTTTGTATGTAACACTTTGCACTTCTATACTCCTCTAGTGCACCCACTGTTTTGATACCCACTTTGGTATCTGCCTTAAGTTCTTTTTTCCTTCCGTATCCAATCCTGTTCACTCCTTGACATCCAGGGTTCTCTGGACTTGTTGATCCCACCTTTCACCTTTACTGGAATATGTTGACTTTGCAAGCTCACAATTACCATTTTGAATATCTTTCACTGCTCTGTTGTATATTTTCATGCAAATAGATGTTCCCAGTCCACTTTGGTCAGATCCTGTCTCATCTTATTAATATCAGCTTTCCCCCAATTCAGAATCTTTACTGCAAGTCCATTATCCATAATTATCTTGAACCTTACTGAATTATGGTCAATATCACCGATATAGTCCCCAATATCTCTCACTTGCATGGCTTTTTTCCCTAAATTTAGGTCCAGTGCTACCCTTCCTGCTTCCTAGTTTTAAAAAATCTCCTGGACACATTTTAAGAATTCTGCAGCCCATGCCTCTCACACTTTGTCAATCCCACTGAACATTGAGGAAGTTGAAATCCCTGACTGGGATGATTGTTAGTTTTTACATTTTCCAAAGAATGTTGTTTTTGATATCACGTACAGTGAATTGAATTGGCTAAAGCCTGGCATCTGGGATGCTGGGGACAGCTGGAAGAGGCCGAGATGGATCATCCACTGATGTGATGGTCAGCCCCTACATTGAGAATGGGGATGCTTGTGGCACCTTCTCCTCCTATGAGTTATTCCATTTTCCACCACCATTCATGACTGGATGTGGCAGAACTGCACAGTTGTTTATGAGATCTCACAGCTCCTGCCTATCGCATGCTGCTTGCACTGCTTGGCACGCAGCACAGTGATGTACAGTTAGGAGGGAGTTGCCCCGCGAGTCCTGTTTTGGAGCTTCTGCAGGTTGACACCTCATACTCAGAAATGCCTGGTGTTGCTCCGGGCTCGCCTTTCTGCCCTCTCTATTGAATCAGGGTTGATCCCCTGGCTTGATTGTAATGGTAGAGTGGGGTATATGCTGGGCCATGAGGTTACAGATTGTGGTTGAATACAATTCTGTTGCTCATGGATTTAAGTTGCTAGATCTGTTCAAAACCTATCCCTTTTGGAATGGTGGTAAAGTCACACAATGTGATGGAGGGTATCCTCAGTGTGAAGGGAGAACTTTTATCTCTGAAAGGACTGTCCAGTTGCTAGTCCTACTGATACTGTCATGGACGGATTATAGCCACTGGACAGATTAATGTACAACAACTCATTTGGTGATGTCAAGATGGAGTAGGTTTTTCCATCACGTTGGTTCCCTCAACACCTTCTGCAGACCCAGTCTTATATCTATAACTTTTGGGACTTGGTAATGTATTTTGTATTGAAGTCCCTCACCTAAAATAAATTCTGTGCCTTCGCCCCGAGTCATGTTCAAAATGGAGGAGCACTCAGGGAGAGGAACGATTGTTGGTAATTAGCACTTTGTTTCCTTGTCCATGTTTGACCTGGTGCAAGAGATTTCATGTGGTCCAGAGTCAATGTTGAGGGGTCCCAGGGCAACTCCCTCCTAACTGTACATCACTGTGCTGCAATCTATGATAGATTTGTCATGTGGGTAGAACAGGACAAATCCAGGGATGTCTTGAATATTGAATGGCAAGTTCTGTGAGAATGTGTGTGATGGGCTGTTGGAGAAACTCAGCAGGTCTGGCAGCATCTTTGGAGAGAGAAAACAGAGTTAGCATTTCGAGTCTGTTTAGAAGAAGTCGGTTTCTTTCTCCACACTTGCTGCCAGACCCCTGATGAGTTTATTCAGCACTTTCTCTTTTCATTTCAGATTTCCAGCATCTGTAGTATTTCACTTTTATATATTAGCCTATTGCTTGATTAGTCTGTAGGGCAGCTCTCCCAATTTTGTTAATAATAAGCTCTGTGTGTCATTGAATTTAAGGACTTTTTGAAAGATCTTGTCAGACTATAACTCACAACAATTAACCTTCTCTGCCATTCAACAGGATCATGACTGATCTGACATTCCTCAAATCCACCTTTCTGCGTTATCTTCATAATCCTTGATTCCCCTAATGATCGAAACTTAAACTGCCCCACAGCTCTCTATTATAAGGAATTCCAAAGACTCACAATCCTCAGAGAAGAAATTCCTCCTCAACTCAGTCTTAAATTGGTGCTCCTGAATTCTGAGACTATGCCCTCTGGTCTTAGGTTCTCCCATGAGAGGAAACCTCCTTAACATTTACCTTGTCGTGCCCTTAACAATCCTGTACGTTCCAATGAGATCACTTCTCATTCTTCTAAACTCCAGTGTTTCGGACTGGGCTACTGAATGTCATAGAGATGAAGACTAACAAATGGTCAGTCAGAAAAAGCAAGCGTCATGTTCCGAGCAGAGGTGGGGCCAATCATTTTCAATATGGCTAATCAGCAATAATGTGATGGAGCAGAACTCCGCACCTCAGACCGTGCATCCCACATCTCCCCTGCCTCCAAACTGTTAGACAACCAATCTAAATTTCATCATACTGGAGTAAATGAAATAAAATGAAATCAGTATTATAATGGATGTAAAATTAGATGGCTAAGTTGAAACCTCCCTTGCAGAATTTCTATTTACATGTACAAAACAGTCCAAAGGTACTAAAACATATTTTCCATAAATGAGAAATTTTAAAAATGATTACCAGTATTTCCAACTGACATCGAATCATAAATCAGCTTGCAGGACTTGAGCAGATAGGTGACCTTCTTGTCTGGTGAATAAGCTTGGTGCATGGTACTGAGTTTCTGCTGTATTTTCTCCAAGACGCTAACTTCAGGTACACTGGTAGTTACACCCAAGTCGGTGGTAGTTGTGTTTTGCATAATCTGTTGGTTCTCTTTCAAAAGCTTCAGATTGCCATTTTTGGAATGAATTTCCTTTAGTTGCATGTTGATATGGTCTTTTAATGGTTTGAGAACACATTTACACAATGCTGATTCCACAACAGCTTCTAAAATAGATAAGAAGTTAGTTAAGCAACACACATTGCAAATAAAAATTGACAGAAGGATTAGAATTAATTGGTGTAATACATAAATTATATGAATTTTATTAAACTGCAACTAATCTCTCTGGCTCCATGTAGTGAACTTACTGAATGCCTCATAATTTGCTTTAAGTCCAATGGCTGTGAATTTAGGAAATCTGAGGCAATGTTTTTCCTGCTTTTCTGTTTTTGCATTGAGACTTCTTTCCTGTTTACTTTTCCTTTCTTATTAAATCCACCCTCTAGAAGATAACTTCTGTCTCTAGTCTAATTTTCACAAGGTACTGATTTACATTTGTGTATTTATAAGACATTCATTACAAAACTTCTTACTCCTTACAAGACTTTAATTAAGCCTCTGCTGTCATGTTGTGTTCAATTTTGTCTCCTCACATGGTCAAGATATTGAGACTTTGGAAAGAGTGCAGAGGAACATCAATAGATTAATCCTACTTTAAAAAAGCACAGATTCAGAGATGATTTGATTGATGATTATTAGATCACAGAGGACCAGATGGTGTCTGTATAACCAGATTATTTTTAAAGCATATATTAGAGTGGACCGGAAGGTAACCCCACAAATTACATGAGGGTTGAATTAGATATGATGCTAAAAGGGTTTTCTGTTCTCTTGAATAGCATGCAAGCTCATAAAACAAAGACTGAAATTGATTCCTTCAGCTGAGAGATAGACTTGCTTTTAATTGACACCGAGATCACTTCATACAACTTACATGTACTTTGTAACATTAATTAGGTTCAGTGTGGTCTCTGGACCAGAACTGATCACCTAAGGGTCAAATGATTTGTCCTGAAATTGTTTTCTTAATTGTTTTGGTTTTTAATCTATCTTTTGCTTTTTGCCTTTATCAGGAGAGTATCTAGCTCTGAGTGGGTTAAGGACTGGATGTATTGTGAAGCGCTGTCACAATGGTCAAAGTTCCCCTGGCTTCTGGAACTGTTGCATGCTTATCAAACACAATAGAATAATAGAATCCCTACATTGTGGAAAGACACCATTCAGCTCATCGAGTCCACAATGACCCTCCGAAGAGCATCACACCCAGACCCAGCCCTCCACTCTATCCTCAAAACCCCACATTTCCCATGGCTAATCCACCCAGCCTGCACATGCCCGGACACTATGGGAAATTTAGTATGGCCAATCCACCTAACCTACATGTCTTTGGACTGTAGGAGGTAAGTTGTGGGAGGGTCCCAGCCACTTTAAGGCAGCAGTGTTAACTGCTGAGCCCCTGTGAAATAGGTTTCAGCAAGCTTATGTCTCTTTAGTGGCCTAAATGGAGGTGAAGTGTGGTCTAATGTTGATCTGAAGTGTTTGCTGATCACCTCTCATCACCACAATCTCTAGGGATTTAATGTCACTCTAAATGCCCACATTCTCTGAATGCTAGTTGGTCTTTGGACATCTGCCTAGAAAAATGATCGAATACAAAAACAGGAATTACTGGAGAAACTCGGCAGGTCTGGCAGCATCTGTGGAGGGAAAAACAGAGTCAATGTTTCGGGTCCAGTGACCCTTCTTCAGAACTAAGAGTTGTGTTGACATTATTAACACACAAACCTCCTGCCTGCTTCTGACGGTGATTGTTTCAGGAAAGACATGGCAAGCACAAACAACCCAGAACCCAATGTTGCAAATCTTAATATCTAAGACCTGGTACTCAGAGGGCATTAGGCAGGTTTGTATTTACTACAAAACGGATTCCTGTTTCACTATCAACCAGATTTACTGCAAAGTCTTGACTGTACAATGTTAAAGGATGGATTTCCTACTCAAAAGTCAGAGGAGAGTCAAAAATAAAACATTGTCAATTCAGGTGCAAAGCTTCCTATTCGATAGCATTGTTCAATTCTTTGGAGGCAAGGCCTTTACCTCAGTTATCATTGAGCAAGAATTTCTTCCAGTAAGTAATGATAAATTCACAGACTGTACAGAAATATGATTTTCAGATCATAACATTTGTGCCATACTTTTTCACCATCTACAGTATTAATAATCTCACTCTCATGGACATTCCCTGCTGCAGCCTCCACCCCCACAGCTAGGAAAATCTCTTTTAAGAAACTTTGTCAACATGGTTTCAACAACTGTTCATGGTGCAGAATCCAATGTTATGACCATTACTGTGTAAAGAATCACTTTTCTAACCCCTCCTTAAATTCTTACAGTGGTCATCTTAACCTTGTGCCTCACAAATTAGAAATACAGCAAAAATCAATCTTTACCCAGTTTTTCTTCAGATTGGTAAGATGAATCCACCATTTGGGTCAACTCTGTACTTTGTAGTAAATAGCTCTTGAGCTGTGTCATCATCTGCCGAATCTCCTGCAACATTTCTGTGCTAGAGGTATGATTCTGCATCACTTCCATTGTGTATGCTTTGTAATCCTGAACCAGGTGACCAAAATATGACTCCTTCTCTTGAGCCAGTTCTGTTATTTTCTTCTGAATTTTTCTGTCTGTTGAACGGAAAGCATTCAAAACATTGCTTAATGTCACAATTGACAGTCTGTTTCTTGCTTTGTCCAACATCATAGAGTGCCGTTGCTTCCTAGTTCGTGAATGAGTGTGCACTGGATCTTGCTCTTCCTCTGTGCTGCTGGTGGAGTAAGAATCTGCTTCGGAAATGGGATTGGATATGTTCCCTTCAGGTGAGTACAACGACCCATCAGCTAGTTTCAAATCCGTGGAGTTACATGATTGCACACAATCGCTCTGCATTGAGGAGTCAGAGACATCTTCTGACTGATCCTTTATTGTAACTAACTTAACTATCTTTGACGCTTTGTTTTCCTGACCTCTGGTAGTGTGTTCTTGGTGGGTGTCTTTGCTGGCAATTTGGTTGGATAATTTTTTTCTTCTTGGAGGAGCAATAGGTGTAGACTGACCTAACTGTTTCCATTGCACAGTATTGGACATGCCTGAAGTGCTGTTATTCAAACCATCAATACTTTGCGATTTGTCACTCATCAATTCCTGCTGTTCATTTGCAGCCGATTTAATGGAGTCTTCAACCGGCAGCTTATCATTCCCTGTATTATCAATGCTTTGTTCAACTTCCTTAGCCTCCTTCCTTCTCTCCTCACTCTGGCTGCTGTCAATGTCTGCAGGTTGCTTTTCTGATGGCCGTCGTCTTGGTGGAACTGGTGGGAACTTATCGCGAATTGGAGTTCCTATATAGTCCACATTGTTTTCAATTTCTTTTCTGCCCTGTGGCAAGGCCTGAACCTGCTTGATTAAATTGTCATGCTCCCTTCCAATTTTAATTTCATCATCATTTTTCTTGAGCACTTTGTCGCACAGTGACTGGTTTCTATTTCCACAGCTATCAGACAGCACAGCAGTCAGTTCTGATGGCTTTGGTCGGGGAGGGAGTGGTGGGGGTCTCTTCACTTTCAGATCCATGTTATTTGTAGAGCTTGGGCGTTGGTCTGCTGATGGTTCTGTTGAAGGGCCAGTGCTGCAGCATTCTTTTATAAACACAGGATTGACAAACCACAATTTGTCATTTCCTGCTGACAACTCAACTTCGCATGAACATTGCCTTTTATCAGCAGATATGTTTGGAGTCATTTGATGGCCTTGAATCTGGTTGTTAATGGTATTCAAGTCTTTCAAAACTGAACGAGTTTCTTCCTGACTTGGTTTATTTAAATATGAACTCCAGAAATCTATCACAGAGGACACAATAAGCAGCAAAACATTTCAGTCAAAGAAGTACAACATAAATTGCAGAATAATAGCCAAAAGTAATCATGTGCTATACATTTTAAGTATTTTACATGTGATTATATGTGAGTCTAAATAGACACCTTCTATATGAAACTTTGCATTATATGCTTCATCATTTACATCTACGCAAACTGCAATATATCTCTTTGCTGAATTTGCAGCATACCATTTTGAAAGTGTTAAATCTAATTTGGTGGGCCTACTAATTGAATAAGTCCTGGTTGGGACCATTAGTTTGTGATGTTTCCAATTTCCCATCTTGTTAATGGCAAGGAAATGGGCTACACCCTGCACAGGGTGTACTAACCTTTGCGTGCCATTCCTCTTTCTTTAATAATATGCCCCCTAGTGCTTAACTCCCCCATTCTAGGAAAATGACCTTTGTTATTCCCCTCATGATTTTATAAACCACTGTAAGGTCACCCCTCATCCTCCTATGCTCCAGTGAAAACGTCTCAGCCTATTTTTATAACTCAAACCCTCCATTTCCGGCAACATCCTGATAAATCTTTTCTGAACTCTCTCCAATTTATTTATATCTTTCCTATAACAGGGTGGCGTGAACTGATTATGGTATTCCAGGCAGAGGCCTCACCAACGTACTGTACAAACACAACATGACGTCCCAACTCCTACTCTCCATGTTTCCCCAAATTTGATGCTGATGTCAGGGCTTCCCAAAGGGAATGGATCACAAACAGAAATTTGAGGGTTGCGAGGTCCAAGGCAATAATGGCTACCATTGAGCTCTGACTGAGTGAACCTCTGCTGTGAGACAGTTTAAGCCCTTGTATTTTTCACATGTAGAAATAGCTTAAATATCGTGAACCTCGTGTTCTGGCTCCTGAAGCTGTAAACATTGTGTACTTCAAAAACATTGAAATATCCTGATAACTCTCTGTATTCCACCTCACTACCTGCCCTCCTCGTCGTTCTCTCTCAGGGGGGTCATGCTAATTTTCCAGCCTTGAAAAAAAGAGAGAAATTTTGGGAACCACTGCATTACATGTCTTGGGGACCATTTGAAAGGTGTTTTTACTGAATCATTAACATCAAATAATTGCAAAGAATTTGAAATTAAATGGAATATTATTTTGTCTATTTCTCTTCACTGTGCGTTCTGAAAGAAATATATTTGTTCTGACACAAAGCCAATGATGTAATGGGGAGGAAATGGTTTGTGTATGTTGCTGGAAACAATAATGTGAAGGAGCCAGTGAAAATGTAATACTTCTGGATTGTGGAATGTTGTGCACATCCGTTGTAACAATACAGTCAGCTATCATTATTATTCAAGATGTCAAACACAGATTCTACAAAAGACAAAACTTTCCATCAGTGCATACCTATCCCCAGATGTGAAACAACTTGTAATTCTTCAGAATTTGTTGCTTCTGCTATTGCTTGTGGTAAAACCAGTGTCGATGGCAATATATCTCTGTACACAAAAAAAAGAATACAAGTAAGATCTTAAAAAAGTATACTCAAGATGAATGCCAGTCTGTTGAAAGATATTGTCATAATTGTCATAACTTTAAAATCTATATTATATTAGACATGCACCATTTTAATTTAAAAACTGCTCTCATTCTCACTGGTGAAGAGAATGTTAAGTGATGATTATATTTTCTCGATTATGAAGGGGAACATATCATTTAGATTAAGGCGAAATGAAGTAGGTAGGATGGTGTGGGACCAGAACTTTCACCACCCATCCCCTTCCTTCCTTTGCCTGAATTTGGTTTTGGGTGTGAAGGACCAGACTTTGCCTTTTTGTTGAGATCTTTAAGTGGTAACTGAATAAAATTTAAGGATTGTTTGCCTGTGAGATGCAATAATTTCCACTCCAGGCAGAATTGGAAAACATTGGCCTAATTGACTGGTAAAACAGCACAGGCAGGATGTCAGTTGAGGTGCACTTGGGTCTCTCAAATTACAGCTGAAGGACTGTTTATAGAGGATTGGCCACGAGGATTCCCATTACCCTTCTATCCCACCCCCTTGGCCCCTTTTTCCATGCCACCAGCACCCTGCACGATTCTCCCCTCACACCCTCAAAACAACATTTACCCTCTATTTTGGCAAGAGTGATCCCAATTCTGAGAGTTCCGATGGTGTTGTCCCAGCAGCAGCCATGACTCTGACAAGTTTCGGAGTTCTCAGCCTCCCACAGGCCAGCAGTGCTTTGTGGCCAGTATAACCTCATAGTATTGGCTAAAAGCCCATTGAAGCCAATCAGTGGACTCATTGCAGTAAGATCCAGCAAGCTTTCAAATCCTGCTATCCCGAAGGAAACACCAACAAAACTTACGAATGATCCATACCGGTCCAAACTTGTCTTATTTACTTCAAATACAGAGCTCCAGTATGGCCGGTAAGTTTAGTTACAGCTATTACGTTTATCGAAAGAAATTGTTTTTTTCACTTCTTGGGAGACTCTGAGTTTGGCTTGTGTAAAGTGCTGAGGGGAAAGCATTGTGTGGTCTCTTTAAGAGCTGTCAGGAGAATATGAAGAAGTAAAAAAAGGCTATTTTGAGTGCTCACGGATAGGTACCAGAAGCATATAGACAATGGTTCAGAAATGTAAGAAAGGAACCAGATCAGACCTATACTAAGTTTGAAAGAATTAAACAGAGCAATTTCGATAGCTGGATGACAGCATTCAAGATAGAAAATACATATGAGGCTCTTAGAGATATTTTCTGCTGGAGGAGTTGAAAAACTCACTTCCAGAAGTGATAAAAACTCGTGGCGAGGAAAAGAGAGTTTCAACAGTGAGAAGACTTACCAGGGGAAAGCAGTGGAGCACAGGACTCTGGCACAGAGTCTGTCCCTGCTACTCAGAAGGGAAGGGTGAAGAGAAGCAGAGCAGGACTCATTGGGGACTCCATAGTTAGGGGGACAGATAGGAGGTGCGGTGGGGACGAGAGAGACTCACGGTTGGTGTGTTGCCTCCCAGCTGCCAGGGTTCGTGATGTCTCTGATCATGTTTTTGGGATCCTTAAGGGGGAGCGGGAGCAGCCCCAAGTCGTGGTCCACATAGGCACCAACGACATAGGTATGAAGAGAGATGGGGATTTAAGGCAGAAATTCAGGGAGCTCAGATGGAAGCTTAGAGCTAGGACGAACAGAGTTGTTGTCTCTGGTTTGTTGCCTGTGCCACGTGCTAGTGAGGTGAGGAATAGGGAGAGAGAGGAGTTGAACATGTGGATTCTTGAATAATTGGGGCTCTTTCTGGGGTAGGTGGGACCTCTACAAGCAGGATGATCTTCATCTGAACCAGAGGGGTACCAATATCCAGGGGGGGAAATTTGCTAAGGCTATTGGGGTGGGTTTAAACTAATCCAGCAGGGGAATGGGAACCAAAATTGTAGTTTGAGTATAGAAAAGGTTGAGAGTAGGGAGGTCCGAAATCAAGTTTCAGGGACCGGCAAGCAAGAAGTTGGTTTGAAGTGTCAGGGGCAATGCCAGGAGCATCCGGAATAAAGTGGGTGAACTTGCAACATGGGTTGGTACCTGGGACTTTGATGTTCTGGCCATTTCGGAGACATGAATAGAGCAGGGACAGGAATGGTTGTTGCAGGTTCCAGGATTTAGATGTTTCAGCAAGAACAGAGAAGATGTAAAAGAGGGGGAGGTGTGGCATTGTTGGTCAAAAACAGTATTACAGTTGCAGAAAGGATGTTTGGGGACTCGTCAACTGAGGTAGTATGGGCTGCGGTTAGAAACAGGAAAGGAGAGGTCACCCTGTTGGGAGTCTTCTCCGAATAGCTCCAGAGATGTAGAGGAAAGGATAGCATAGATGATCCGCAATAGGAGTGAGAGAGACAGGGTAGTTGTCATGGGGGACTTCAAATTTCCAAATATTGACTGGGAACACTATAGTACGAGTACTATAGATGGGTCAGTTTTTGTCCAGTGTGTGCAGGAGGGCTTCCTGACACAGTATGTAGACAGGCCAACAAGGGGCGAAGACACATTAGATTTGGTACTGGGTAATGAGCCCGGTCAGGTGTTAGACTTGGAAGTAGGTGAGCACTTTAGTGATAGTGATCACAATTCTGATGTTTACTTTAGTGATAGAAAGGGATAGGTGTACCACTGGGCAAGAGTTACAGCTGGGGGAAAGGCATCTGAGAGGTGGCAAATGGAGTTTAATGCGGACAAGTGTGAGGTGATTCACTTTGGTCGGAGTAAATGCAAAGTACTGGGCTAATGGTAAGATTCTTGGTAGTGTAGATGAGCAGAGAGATCTTGGTGTAAACACAGATCCTTGAAAGTTGCCACCCAGGTTGACAGGGTTGTTAAGAAGGCATACAGTGTTTTAGCTTTTATTAATAGAGGAATCAAGTTCCGGAACCATGAGGTTATGCTACAGCTATACAAAACTCTGGTGCGGCCACACTTGGAGTATTGTGTACAGTTCTGGTCACTGCATTATGAGAAGAATGTGGAAGCTTTGGAAAGGGTGCAGAGGAGATTTACTAGCATGTTACCTGGTATGGAGGGAAGGTCTTACGAGGAAAGGCTGAGGGACTTGAGGCTGTTTTCGTTGGAGAGAAGAAGGTTGAGAGGTGACTTAATAGAGACATATAAGATAATCAGAGGATTAGATAGGGTGGACAGGGAGAGCCTTTTTCCAAGTATGTTGACAGCGAGCATGAAGGGGCATAGCTTTAAATCGAGGGGTGATAGATATAGGACAGATGTCAGAGGTAGTTACTTTACTCAGAGCGTAGTAAAGGTATGGAATGCTTTGCCTGCAACAGTAGTAGATTCGCCAACTTTAAGTACATTTAAGTCGTCATTGGACAAGCATATCGACGTGCATGAAATAGTGTAGGTTAGATGGGTTTCAGATTGGTATGACAGGTTGGCGCAACATCGAGGGCCAAAGGGCCTGTACTGCGCTGTAATGTTCTATGTTCTGTGTTCTATGACTCTGTGACCAGTTTTAGCCATGCCAAATTTCTTGAAACCCTTCAAAGCCATCATCAACGCAAGTGATGTTGGTGTTGGAGCTGTGTTGTTACAAGAGAATGAGTGTGGAATTGAAAGGTCAATCAATTATTTTTCAAAATAACTGAATATCCATGAGAAAAAATATTCAACCACTAAAACAGTGTTATTGAGTTTGGTACTGGCCTTACAACATTTGAATGTTTACATTGCAAACAATGCATCAGTGATGGTTGTGTATACTGATCACAATCCTTTGACATTTCTGGAAAGATTTAAGGACAAGAACACCAGATTAGTTTGTTGGAGTCTCAAGTAACAAACCTTTAATTTAACAGATTGTAACAGGTTGCCAAAATATTATTGTGGATGGTTTATTGCAAGTTTAAAAGGAAAATGCTTATGTAAGATAGAAACAGTAGTGTTCAATTTTATATATAGTATAAAATGTGTAACTCTAGATTCATGGATTTAGTAATATAATGGAGTTACGGTTTTAAAAGAAGAGTTTTTAAAAAAAAATTATGGTTCATTCTTTTCTTAAGGGGGAGGTGTTGCACATTTGGGTAGAGTATTTGTAGATTGGGATGCAGGAAGTTAGAATTTGGTGTTAGTAAAGTGCTGGTGGGAAATCATTGTGTGGCATTTTCTTTGTATGTAGAGATTTACAAAGGATGTCTTTGAGCAGTAGATCGCAAGACACAGAGAACCTGAATTGAATCATTTGTATTGAAAGTCTGTATAGTTAGCAGACCAAGCAACAGTTTTTACCAAGACAACAGTCTTTTGAATTTAGCCAATCAATTTGAACCAAATACTTAGATATCAAAAAACTATTAAATTTAAATCTGATTTGATAACATAGGGATAATCCTATTGTACAAAATATTGATATGTCATCATGGGTAAAAAAGAAGGGGACCATTGGACAAAGACCACAGAGCTAACTGCCATCCACCAGAGCTAACGGCCTTCAGCTCTTAAGAGAGAATCGCTGTCTCTCACAGCCTCCTCTCTGTCTTAAAGAAAGCACTATCTAAATAATAACAATACTGACAACATGACTAGTGAATATTCCTGACAGAAAAAATGATGGATTAGGCATTCCTGACAGAAGGATCACAGGCGAAGGTATTCCTGATAGAAGAATCGATAGAGAAGGCACAGAACATTCTGGAAGACACGTAACCTGGCTGTAATTTTGAGAGTCAAAATTCTATCTTTTTGTTATATGAGTGGGACTTGTATTTATTGGAACAGCATACCATTAGAATCTTGTTTGGTTTGGGAATAGTTAGTAGTTAGAAGAGATTTATTTTGTTTGTTATAATTCAATTAATTTGTTCACTGTTAGAGTTAGATAAATAGATTGTTACTTGTTGATTTTCAAGCGAGTGTCAGGGATTTATTTTACTTAACCATGAGAAGTTGCTGAAAAGCAGGTTACACCACTTTTCACACTCTTTACAGATTATAAGGTGAGGTACTTCTCTTTGGGTGTTTCAGTTTTAGTGCTCGGGGGAGGGTCAACCTCCGCTTTATAACAACAACAATAAGAGGACAGGGATGATGAGATTTTTGTTTCTCTTAGACATTCTCTTCCAGGTCAACAGTTAAGGCTGGGTCAGTGAATTTACTTAAGGCTGAGTTGGATAGGGACAACAGCAGAAATTACTGGAAATGCTCAGCACGTCTGGCAGCATCTATGAAGAGAAAGCAGAGTTAACATTTTGAGCCCAGCACCCCTTTTTCCAAACATTATGGCCAGTGGACTTGAAATGTTAACTCTGCTTTCCCTCCACAGATGTTGCCAGACCTGCTGAAAGTCTCCAGCAGTTTCTGTTTTGTTTCAGATCTGCAGTTCCTTGTTTTAATTTATTTGAGTTAGTTAGAGCTTTAATAGAAAAGGAACTCTAGGATTATGGAGGCAAACAGGAAAGTCTTGTTGAGACCACAATCGGACTCGCCATGATTTTATTGAATGGTGGAGCTGGCCTGAAGGGTGGAATGGCCTTCTTCTCCTCTTAATTCCTCTGTATCTGTATTTTCAGGTCCCCTGAGAGGTTAGAATGCCAGCACTGTATCAAGATGAATGCTAAAGTTAATCAAATTTATCTGACAGGAAGGGCTTCAATGTTTATTAGTAATGTTATAAGATGATTGGTAATAATGTCGTTTCCAAGATGAACTAAAAGTTGAGGCTATTACTTTACTCCTGTTATAACTCATTTCTGGTTATCCATCATACATATTGTGGCTTTGCATTATTTCTGCCGATTCATGTGGCCTTTCACAATTGGAACCGCTTAACCCATTGGTATCAATTGGGCTATTGTTGCAAGCATGCTTGTTTCAACAAGTGAGTGACATAAGTTGTACATGTCAAGTGCGAGTCTTAAGATCATTTATCAGAGGTTGAATTTCTTGAGTTGGAACAGTGTGTGACAACAAATGAATATGGGTTCTCATCCTGAGAAAACATGACAATAAAGCTTAAATAAAATCAAAATTTACTGAAAAATGCAGAGCAATAAACAGTGACGCAAACTAAATACATTTTGTGCATTATCTTGCCAATATGCCCCAATATAGAGTCCATAATTATTTTAAAATAGAGATAGTTGAATGAAAAAGAAGAATTTGAGAGAGATCAGGAGAAGGATGTTAGCCTGGGTGTATGACATGGATGAAAGCATCATTTTGGACTCAAATGGCTGTTTCAATGTCTGATATGACATGACCCTATCAGGTCAATGTTTAGTTTACGGCCACAACAGGCAGTGAGCAAGGGAATTCTATGATTCTATGAAGGTGGGAATGGGGAACGGGGGTAGTTTGGGGAATGAGAGGCAAGAAAATATGATTTGTTTTTGTGTTCCTATTCCAAGAAAGTTTTCAGAGAGTCACTTAAGGAATCCTGGTTAGGTTGCTGAAAATTAGTGCAAAAGGAACAGAGCTGTACAACCCATTTATAACTAAGGCTTATAACCAGGATCGTAGCTACATGACTGGACCCTGATTACATGCAATCCAATCCCTCATTTGAAACTGGAGTGGATTCGAATGCCCTTTTTCAAATAATATGCAACAGGGTCATAAATATCATAACTATAGTAATAGCTACTTACCCATCTGCACAGTGGCAGTACTTAAAATTGTTTTGTGTTGCTCTTGCACTAGAGTTGGTGCCTGGAACCAAACCTTTTGGCAGCAGAAATTCAAAGTGCAGAGAACAAATGCGACTTTGTACTGACCATCAAATGGAGTACAGCAGTACACATATTCATTAATGAGAGCAGTATCATTGTTCTTGAAGCCTGAGCACTCAGTGCTGAAGAAGTGCCTTAGTAGATAGCCCTTTACATTGGTTTTGTGCGGGGTGGTTTATGGTAAATTTCTAAACGCAGATTGTGAAATATCATGCTTGCAATGCAATTTGTGCATACTGATTCTCAAGTAAAGTCTAAGCAGTATTTTGCACAGGGCACATTATGATGTTAACAGGTTGGTTATATTCCTTCAATCAGTTTTTAGTCTCCCTGAATTTTCTTGCTCAGGGAATTTTCTTGAAGTGGACGCTGAAGAGATCTCTATATTTAGGCATCATTTGAATGGCAGGCCACATTGGACTAGATTTGTCCTGGCTCCAGTTCTAAGGAGGCAGTTTCCAACATTTGTTTAAAATGGGTTCAATGGAGTATCAACACTTCCTGCCCAATGCCATGGAACAGACTCAAACCAATTTCAGATTCAGAATTCAATTTGTTGGACCTAAATGGGTATGGTCACATGATTCTTCTTGTAAAATTGTTCACTCAGGGGATATGTGTGCTATTGACAAGGCCAATAGTTATTGCCCATCCCTAACTGGGCTGAAAAGGACTGGCTTGCTGGGCCATTTCAAAGGACAGTTAAGATCGAACCACATTACAGTGGGTCAGGAGTCACATATAGGCCAGACCAGGCAAGGATGGCAGATTTCCTTCCCTAAAGGGCTTTAATGAATGAGCTGGGTTCTTACAACAATAGGTAATGGTTATATGGCCAGCATTAGGTTAGTTCTTAATTCCAGATTGTTATTAAATTTAAAAGAAACTGAAAACATTATTTTCAAGAAAAGGGCTACATCTAATTGCTAGGAAAATTGCAGCCTTCCATTAATCTGTGCAGTGCAATTAATTTGGAGATTCCAAATCCAAAGAAAAGCCAATGCAGCAGCAGTGGTGGCATCAAATATAGAATGGGTCCTATTTGGGTTATGATGCATTTAGAAAGAGGAACTCTCTGTTTACTATACAGTGATACTAACGAATCATGGTTTCTGCTGTAACATAGTTATTCGTCATTATTACAAGAAATACTCACTCACTTAGAATCCTGATGATAGGCACATGGCTCCTACTAAACTCATAGCAGAAATATTGTGCAACCAACCTCTAACTGTGAAGAGTTAGATGATGTCAATCCATAGCTTTCTCATACAATTCCTAAAGCCTCCATGTTGAAAATTATTGCTGTGAAGTCTCACTTGAAAATGGGCTCATACTGTTTACTTAAGGATAACAATGGACAAACGGCTGGTCCACCCAACTGAGAAACAGCAGCATAAGCATAAGCAACATATCAAGGCAGCAGATTTTGTTAAGAAGTGGAAAAAATAATCACATTAAACACACAACATAGTTTTTATTATGACATAGCACTGAGCACATTGGGATTCTGGGAACAGATAGTAAAAACTTGCATTGCACACCATATGGATCAGTCAAACATTAACTTACCTGCTCACACAATAGAATGCCACCATTTTGAAGATATCTTCAAAAACCAATAAAGAGCCATCCAAATACATAACTGAAAGGAAAGAATAAAATAATTGAGAGCTTCAGTAACCCTGAATTAATGGTGTTATATTTGTAAACAGCCAGGAACTATTTGTTTTGTGAATATATTTCCAAGATTGCCACATGTTAAACAGACGTCATGTGATGAGCACAAATGTCTATCAGTCCGCCAACCACAGAGACACTGCAAGAAATACATCCTTCCCTTTGCTGAAATCAGGTACTGACTGCCTTTCGCCAAGGGCTCCCCTCCATCCAGTAGCTCTTGAATGACCCCATTGAGTGAACCACCCTCCTGCTGCTGACTCAATATTAGTGGTTGAACAATTAACTATTTTTCTAGCTGATTAAATGACACCTGCCATCAAACTTGTCACAAGGGAGGACACAAGATTTGATCTGATGAGAGCACTGTGGGCATAGAAACCCCAACACTGCATGCAATGGCTGGGTGTGTCAGCTTCACAGAACCATTCAGATCAGCAAGAGGCTGCTTTATAAACCTGCAATCATAAATCTGAAGCTGCAGCTTCATGAATTGAACAGATAGTTTGCATTGGTCTTCACTATTGGAGGATACAAGTAATATTCTGGAAATAACTGTAATTCAGGAAATGGAAGGGAGAGACAAATGCAGGAGAATTACAATCACCAGGGAAGTAGTACAGATTCCATCTGAGCACATTGCTGGAGCTATGGCCTGTGAAGTCCCTGAGTCCTGATGAACTTCAGCTTTGGTTCTTAAAGTAGTGACTGGTGAGACAGTTGATACGTGACCTTAATTTTCCACACTTGCCCACTTTTGGGAAAGGTTCAATTAGACTGGGACATAGTGAATAATGATTTAATTTGCAAAGAGAGGGAGCCATCAAACAGGAAACTACAGGTCAGTCAGCTTAACATCTGTCACATTGAAAATGTTAGAAGCTTATATTGCAGAAACTATAGCAGAGCCACTGAGAAAAGTTCAAGGTAATCACACAGAGTTACATTAAAGTCAAAGAGTGGGGTGCTGGAAAAGCACAGCCGGTCAGGTGGCATCCAAGCAGCAGGAGATCAAGATTCCTGATGAAGCGTTTATGTTGGAAATGTCGACTCTCCTGCTCCTTGATGTTGCCTGACCTGCTGTGCTTTTCCAGCACCACACTCTTTTACTCTGATCTCCAGCATCTGCAGTCCTCACTTTTTCCTAGATGGTTATATTAAAGGATAATTATGTTGAACCAATTTATTGGAGATCTTTTTGGAATTAAAATATGCTGTGGATTATGGAGAATTGCATTGTATTTAGATTTCCAAAAAGCATGGAGTGATAAGGTGGCTTATTAAAGATTATAATGGAGAATGAACTGTGAAACATTTGGCATTTGGATAGAACTCTGCCTAGCTAACAGGAAACAAAACAGTCATAAAATGGTCATTTTCAGGTTGGCAAGATGTAATGAATAGCGTCATAGGGATCATTGTTAGGAGCTCAACAGTTTACAATCTCTATGTAAAATGAGATAGTAATTTTCATTATGGTTGCTAATTTTGCTAATGACAAGAGGAGAAAGACTTTAACACTAATTCATTATAAACCTACTTCATATGGGGTTATTACACAAAGTATGAGGCTACCTGACAGAAACATTATTGCTCTTCTCTCTCTGGAAAAACCCATATAAAGTCTCTAAAAATGTTAAAGTCTCCTAGTTTCGACTTCTATAATGATATTCCGGAGTTGACTTATACTCTGTCATCTACACAAGTGTCTCATAAAGGCTAACAAATAACTCCAAGCTTGAGGTAAACTAAAAGTGATGGATAGCGGAAGTAGTCACATTTTGGGTACCTGACCTGTGGCCGTGAACCAGAAGTATTTGAATAAGTGACTGATACAGGGAAAACAGCTCCTAGAAATGAAGTTTACCAACAGATGCAAGGAGGCAGGGGACAGTCCTCACCAGGCAGCTGCCATTTTCTGATTGAGGAAGCTGAAAATGTGTTGCTGGAAAAGCGCAGCAGGTCAGGCAGCATCCAAGGAACAGGAGAATCGACGTTTCGGGCATAAGCCCTTCCTGGATGCTGCCTGACCTGCTGCGCTTTTCCAGCAACACATTTTCAGCTCTGATCTCCAACATCTGCAGACCTCACTTTCTCCTCTGATTGAGGAAGACCTGGGAATGTAGAGGAAGACTGGACAAAACATTTGTTAACATTTTGGCTACAGAACAGAAGGCTGCTTCACTCTGCGCTATGTGTCCTTTTGTCCTCCGGCTTGTAACTATTATATGCTTTTCCTATTTATACAGCTTATGCCTTATGTCTGACTGAGCCTTTACGAGACTTACTTGAAATGACTAATGAGTTCTGTACTGAAGTTCTGTACTTATAATGGAGAACGAAGCATGCAGTGTATTGTGAAACATTTGGCATTTTGATAGAACTCTGCATTGAAAGCTAGGCTTTCAGAATGATAACAGTTTACAGCCACTGTTTTGTCATATAGTTACCACCATCTACCCACCATTCATATTCAACAGATGCCATCACCAAACACGTCTTCACAGCATGTCCCAAAACCCCTTCGCCATTTGGGTGATGTGTGACTCCCAAATCTTACCAACAATCCTTACCTACAACTCCAGTCTAAAAAGAAGAAGTGGTGAGTTAATGTCTGATATTGTTGAACTCAATGTAAAGTAGGTTGGATTGTGAGTTTACGAAATTAAAAGGATTGCAAGCAAATCACTGTTTCACTTTGAGGGAGTCAATGGGAAGAAAGAATCTAAAAAAGCAGGTGCTGTATCTCTTGTACTTGCAGAGGAAAATGTCGTGAGATGAGAATGGAAAATTGAGGTTTTCCGAGTTGTCAGAGTTTTAGGGAGGGAATAATCCATTTGGAATGACGAAGGGGTTTTGGGACATGCTGTGAAGATGCGTTTGGTGATGGCATCTGTTGAATACGAATGGTGGGTAGATGGTGGTAACTATATAACAAAACAGTGGCTGTAAACTGTATCATTCTGAAAGTTTAGCTTTCAATGCTTTTTAACAACAGAGGCATAGAGTACAAAAGCAAAGCAAGTTTGCTGAACTTATACAGAACAGTTGCTGTCACATCTGATCTTAATTCTGGCAACTCTTGGAGAGGAAAGCTCTGTAGTGGGTTAAGAAGACTTACTAGAATAGCTCTGGACTTGATGGACTACAGAGAATCTGGAGTTGTTGACATGAGACCAAAAGACAAAGAGAAATAGGATTTGGCATTTGGTCCCTTGAGCCTGATCCACCACCCAACAGGATCATGACTGATCCAATGCTCATCATGTCTGCTTTCCTGCCCTTTCCCCATAACCCTTGATTCCCAACTGACCAAAAATCTATCTCAGTCTCAATTATACACAAGGACTCTATCCCACAGCTCCGTGAGGCAAGGAATTGCAAAGACTCACAACCATTTGAGAGAAGAAATTCCTCATCACCTCCATCTTAAATTGCCGCCCCTTTATTCTGTGACTATGCCTGTTGGTCCTAAACTCACCCATGAGAGGAAATATCCTCTCAGCATTTAGCCTGTCAAGCCCCTTAAGAATCAAATATGTTTTAATTGATCACCTCTCATTCTTCTAAAGTCCAATGAGTAGAGTTCCCAAACTTTAACCTTTGATCAGAAGACAATCCCTCCATACCAAGGACTGTCCTAGGAAACTTTCTCTGAGCTGCCTCCATTGAAATAATATTTTTTTTTTAATAAAGTTACCAAAACTCACCAGCACTTTCTACAATTGCAGTAAGACTTCTCTAATCTTATACTCTAACCCCCTAGAGATAATGGCCAACATTCCATGAGGCTTTCTGATTACTTGATGCACCTGTGTGCTCACTTTCTGCGCTTCATGTACAAATAAGTGGAAGTCCCTTTATGTGGTCATTTCCTGCAGCTTTCTCTATTTAAATAATACTGTTCTTTTGGTCTCCCTTCCCAAATGATCAACTTCGCATTTTCCCACTTTATATTCCATTTGCCAACTTCTTACACACTTACTTAACCTATCAATGTCTCTCTGTAAACTTTCTGTATCCCTCTCTCTACCTACCTTTCCACCTCAATATTTTCTGCAAATGTGGCTACAGTTTATTTGCTTCCTTCATTGAAGTCATTAAAATATATTAAAAGCAGTAACAGTTCCAGCACTGATCACTGTGGAACTCCACCAGTTACAGACAGAAAATTACTTCCTGCCCATTCATCAATTCTTAATCCATGCCAATATACCATCTCCAACACCATGGGCTCTCATCTCAGCCAAGAAGCCTGAAGAATTTGATGGAGGTGTACAACTTTAGGAAGGATCCGATAGAATAAATAGAAACTGCTTCTAATGGCTGAAGGTTCAATTAATCAGATGACTCATTTAATTTTATTAAATTTGATTGGCAAAAGAACTAAAGGCAACTTGAGGAAAAGCCCTTCCCCAAACAGTGGTCAGGATTTGGATTGTACCTCACCTCCAGATATTGTTATGGATATGGATTAAATTAGGGTTTGAAAGAAAATTGGTCTAACGTTTGGAGAAAGCGAGGACTGCAGATGCTGGAGATCAGAGTCGAGAGTGTGTTGCTGGAAAAGCACAGCAGGTCAGGCAGCATCCGAGGAGCAGGAGAATCGACGTTTTGGGCAGAAGAGCGTCATAGGCTGCGGGGTGACCTTATAGAGGTTTATTAAATCATGGGAAATCTGAAATAAGAACAGAAATTGCTGAAAACACTCTAAGTCTGGCTGCATTTGTGGCGAGCGAAACAGGATTCACCTTTGAGACTGATGACCTTTTCATCAGAACAGGAAGAAAGTGGAGACGGAGATTTAATAGAGGTGGGATCACAATGGAAGCACAACAGGAATATCTGTAGAGGGCAGGAGAAGCAAAAAGAAGAAAAGAGATAATGGTGCAAGGCAAAAAAAGATAGTAATGAGACAAGTAAAGAAACAAAGACTGGATCCAGAAGAGAGGTAAACAGGACAGGAGAAACTGACTAGCGAAAGCGCAGTCAAATAGAACAAAGAACTGCAGATACTGGAGATCTGAATATAAACAGAAATAGAAGGCGAAACTCAGCAGCAGCTCAGATTTGGTTTGGACACCCAACAGCCTTTAGGACTCAACATTGAGCTCAATAACTGTTTCTGTCCTTCCATGATTTTTCACCAACGCCCAAACCCTGGTCCTTAATGACGTGGATTGCTTTCAGGACAGCCTGATGGTTCTCTCCTTCTCTCAGCTCAATCGGCTTCACTTCTGTCCTGTCTTATTATCAACAATGTCCTTTCATATCTCTCTGTCTGGGTTCTGTCTCCACCTATCCACTCACCTCATCAGGCCATGACACCTCCCGCCCAGCTTCGACATAAATACTACTTTTCCTAGCTGATATCAGTTCTGATGAAGAGTCACTAGACTAAAAGTATTAACTCTACTTCTTCCCCACAGATACTGCCTGGAATGTTGTCAATGCCCATAGCTGTTGCACTACCCAGTGCCTCCAACCGTTTCTTGATACCACGTGGAGTAAACCGAATTGGTTTCAGACTGGTATCTGTGATGCTGAGGAGTACAGGAGGAGGCTGAGATAGATCATCCACTTGGCACTTCTAGCTGAAGATTGCTGCGAAAGCTTCAGCCTTATCTTTTGCACTGATGTGCTAGGCTCTTCCATTATTGAGACTTGGGATATTTGTGGAGCCTCCTCCTCCAGTGAGATTTTTAATTGCCTACCATGATTCATGACTGGGCGTGGCAGTACTGCAGAGTTTGGATCTGATCCGATCACTCAGCTCTGTCTATCATGTGCGGCTGATGGTGGTTGTATTAAAAAGCTGATTCCTTTTTTCCACAAGCTGTTCCTTGATATTTTTTTTCAGAGGGGTCATAAATGGGCTAGGCTCTAATTAAACTAGCTTGGTACAGGGATGAAGAGGATTTTGAAAGGGTTTTTGTTTATATGTAAACTGATGAGATTTCAGGTCAAAGTGGTCATGTTTTAAATGTGACCTGTATAATGAAGGGGAGCAGTCAGCTCTCTCGCTGAGCAGTTCTGTCCAGACCTAGTTGGGAGTTCAACAGTAAGCTGTGTGGAAATAGTCTGTTTCTCTCTCTCTCTCTCTCTCTCTCTCTCTTCTTCTGCCCTTCTAACTTCAACCTGTAAGCATCTGTTCCATTTTTTAAATTGTGTTTCAACAGGGTTTGCTTAGTGGGTCTGTTGTGTCTATTTGGAGCAGCATAATTAAGTCTAGTTTGGATAGACAGGGTTCTGTAGAGATTCTTTATTCTGTTCTTTTGTTTCATTGTGTAATTTTGTTAATAAATTTTTGTCTGTTTTAAACCCTGGTAGCCAACTTTGCTAACTTAATCCGGGTAATTTTCACTGTGCACTTTGTGAAACAAATTGCAAAGTTATGGTCTGAGTTACCTGCCTAAGAGTGTCTTGAGTGGTCCGGCCTAGATCATTACAGTTGGCGTGCAAGTAGTACTGTTTGATAGTTTCAACAGGTTGAGACCTCACTTTCAGGTATGCCTAGTGCTGTTCCTGGCACGGTCTCCTGCACTCTGCATTGAACCAGGATTATTCCCCTGGCTTGACAGTTATGGTTGAGTGGAAGACATGCTGGGCCATGTAGCTACAGATTGTGCTGGAGTACATTCTGCTGCTGATGGCCCAAAGCACCTCATGGATGCCCAGTCTTGATTTGCTACATCTGTTTGAAGTCTGTCCTATTTAATATGGTGATCGTGCAACACAACATAATGGAGGACACAATGCTGCAGTCCCAGTCATAGAGTCATAGAGATATACAGCATGGAAACAGACCCTTCGGTCCAACCTGTCCATGCCGACCAGATACCCCAACCCAATCTAGTCCCACCTGCCAGCAGCTGGCCCATATCCCTCCAAACCCTTCTTATTCATATACCCAACCAAATGCCTCTTAAATGTTGCAATTGTACCAGGCTCCACCACTTCATCTGGCAGCTCATTACATACACGTACCACCCTGTATGAAAAAGTTGCCCTGTAGGTCTCTTTTATATCTTTCCCATCTCACCCTAAACCTATGCCCTCTAATTCTGGACTCCCCCACCCCAGGGAAAAGACTTTACCTAATTATCCTATCCATGCCCCTCATAATTTTGTAAACCTCTATAAGGTCACCCCTCAGCCTCTGACGCTCCAGGGAAAACAGCCCCAGCCTGTTCAGCCTCTCCCTATAGCTCAAATTCTCCATCCTTGTAAATCTTTTCTGAGCCCTTTCAAGTTTCACAACATCTTTCCGACTGGAAGGAGACCAGAAATGCACGCAATATTCCAACAGTGGCCTAACCAATGTCCTGTACTGCCGCAACATGACCTCCAATGTCCTGTACTGCCGCAACATGACCTCCCAACTCCTGTACTCAATACACTGACCAATAAACGAAAGCATACCAAATGCCTTCTTTACTATCCTATCTACTTGCGACTCTACTCTCAAGGAGCTATGTACCTGCACTCCAAGGTCTCTTTGTTCAGCAACACTCCCTAGGATCTTATCATTAAGAGTATAAGTCCTGCTAAGATTTGCTTTCCCAAAATGCAGCACCTCGCATTTATCCGAATTAAACTCCATCTGCCACTTCTCAGCCCATTGGCCCATCTGGTCAAGATCCTGTTGTAATCTGAGGTAACCCTCTTCACTGTCCACTACATCTCCAATTTTGGTGTCATCTACAAACTTAATAACTGTATCTTTTATGCTCGCATCCAAATCATTTATGTAAATGACAAAAAGTAGAGGACCCAGCACCGATCCTTGTGGCACTCCACTGGTCAGCTACTTTATCTACTTTACTAACTTCTTGTTACACCTTCAGGTTGACCCCTCATTATGATTCATGTTTCATTAAAAAAAATTTCCTGAAAGCGAGTTTGCCATTATAGCATCCATTGGTGGCATATAGAGAATGGAACATACAGTTTCTTTTTTTGCACACCGTTTGGCACAATCATTGGCATAAAACAAGTATTTTACCTTCATTGAAACCCAACACAGTACTCAGAATAATAGTTCAGCCTTTATCCTTAGGCACTAACAGTAAGAGAGGAATAATATCTGACCTTTTCACTTCACCCTTGAATGACTTCACTGTGCAATTTTATTATGGCTATGTGGGCACCATCTAGTCAAAGAGCAGCAGATCATAATGCCAATCCAGTGAAGAAGAATCAGCCCTTCTGAATGAAATGAGAGACAAAAAACACAGATTTGGCTGTGCAAGATCCTTCCAGACTGTTACGCTTGCCTGAAGGGAGCTGTCACTCATCAACAAGGTACTAGCCCAGTGCAGAAAATAATCAATTAAATTCAAAATGGCTGGCAAGGTCATGTTAAGACCTAGAGAACTGATACGTTGTTATTGCTGTAGGTTGGTAGCAGATTGAATGAATGTCGCCATTTGCACACGGGGGAGAAGGAGATCAAGGTGAGGTATCAACATTAAACTGAGTTCTGCAAAACCATTAATGCAACACTCAGTGGAGATTCCTCTGAGTGTACATCACTCTGATGGTCTGCCTCCAGTATCTTCGATTCACCTGGGAAATGATATCTGCATCAATCAGATCAAAGTGCAGTACCTCCTGAATTATGAAGTTCAGAAAGTTAAAAATCACACAACACCAGGTTATAGTCAAACAGGTTTAATTGGAAGCACACTAGCTTTCGGAGCGACGCTCCTTCATCAGGTGAGCGTCGCTCCGAAAGCTAGTGTGCTTCCAATGAAACCTGTTGGACTATAACCTGGTGTTGTGTGATTTTTAACTTTGTACACCCCAGTCCAACACCGGCATCTCCGAATCAGAAGTTCAGAAAGGAACTGTAAGGTATTGTTATTTCTCTGAAGGCTGAATGCAGATTCTTGATTTGAGCAATAATATGCTTTGATCGCACTCATTGTTCATCTCTTCTACAGTTACTGCAGCTTCTATATTTTGGGTCACTAAGTGTGCAGACGGAAGGCTTTGAATAGCTTTGTCTCTATCAAGAGGTCAGGGAGGGGCCATTGCCAAGGGATGAAGCCTCATCGGCCACTTTTTGATTGCTGCTACATGCTTGCTCTTCACATTGCCTGAGAGAACACTTCATGTTACACATCAATTCGACCTTGGAGTTTAGAGAAAGCAGCAATTCCATAAGATAGAGCTATAGAGTCCTTTCTCACAAAGACAGGCCTCTTGGTCCAAACTGGTCCATGCTAACCAAAATGTCCATCTATGCTAACAGCATTTCCTTGCATTTAGCCCATATCCTACTAAACTTTTCTATCCATGTATTTGGCCAAATGCCTTTTAAATGTTGTTAATGTAGCCGCCTCAACCAATTCCACTGGCAGCTTATTCCATATGCATACCAGCCTCTGTGTAAAAAGGTTGCCCCTCAGGTTCCCTTTTATTCTTTCCCCTCTCACCTTAAAATGATGCCCTCCAGTCCTTGATTCCCCATCCTTGGGAAAAAGACTTGAGTGCATTCACCCTATCCATGCCTCTCATGATCTTACACACTTCTATAAGATACCCCTTCAGTCACCTATGCTCTAAAGAAAAAAGTCCTAGCTTGTCCAGCCTCTCCCAATAACTCAGTCCCTTGAGTCCTGGCAACATCCTTGTAAATATCTTCTGCACTCTTTCCAGTTTAATAACAGCCTTCCTATAGCAAGATGACCAAAAATGAACACAATACTTCAAATGCAACCCCATCAATGTTCTGTACAACTGCAACATTACTTCCCAACTTCTTTATTCAATAAAGGTCAGTGTGCCAAAGGACTTCTTCACTGCCCTGTCTACCTGTGACTCACTTTCAGAGAACTGTGCACCTGAACTCCCAGGTCCCTCTGTTCCACTAAACTCCTTAAGGCCCTACCATTCACCATGAAACTCCTACCTTGATTTGACTTTCCACAAGGTAACACCTCACACTTACCTATATTAAACTCCATTTGCCATTTCTTAGCCCATTTCCCCAGCTGATCAAGATCCTGCTGTAATTCCTGACAACCTTCCTCCCTGTCCACAAGACCACCGATTTTAGTGTCATCAGTAAATTTACTAATCATGCCTTGTGCATTTTCATCTAAATCATTGATAGAGATAGCAAACAGCAATGTACCCAGCATTAACCCCTGAGGCACTCCAGTCCAACAAGCATCCTTCCACTATCACCCTCTGCTTCCTCCCATCAAAACCAATTATGTATGCAATTTTCAGCTTCCCCTGGATTCCATACAATCTAACCTTCCACAGCAGCCTAACATGTGGAACCTTATCAAATGCCCTCCTGAAATCCATATAGACTATGTCTACTGCCCTGCCTTCATCTACCCTCCTGGTCACTTCATCAAAGAATCCTAACAAATCTGTGAGGCATGATACGCAACGCACAAAGCCATGCTGACGACTCCTAATCAAACCCTGTCTTTCCAAATGGAAATACTTCAGAATCTCCTCAAGTAACTTACCCACCACAGATATTAGGCTTACTGGTCTTTAGTTCCAAGGTTGCCAAGATCCTGTGGCTCTAGTGTTCTACTATCTAGGTCCAATTTCTAAACTTGTAAACTGGGTTAGCCTTGTGCAAAACAGCATGACAAATTTATGCTTGAATTCTGTCCGGTTAATAGAACATAGAATACAGAACAATACAGCGCAGAAAAGGCCCTTCGTCCCTTGATGTTGCACTGACCTGTGAACTAATCTAAGCCCATCCCCCTACACTATCCCATCATCATCCATGTGCTTATCCAGGGTTGTTTAAATGCCCCTAATGTGGCTGAGTTAACTACATTGGCAGCAGGGCATTCCACGCCCTTACCAGTCTCTGAATAAAGAACCTGTTTTTGACATCTATCTTAAATCTATCACCCCTCAACTTGTAGCTATGACCCCTCATACAAGCTGACATCATCATCCAAGGAAAAAGACTCTCACTGTCCACCCTATCTAATCCTCTGATCATCTTGTATGTCTCTATCAAATCCCCTCTTAGCTGTCTTCTCTCCAATGAGAACAGACCCAAGTTCCTCAGCCTTTCCTCATAAGACTTTCTCTCCAGACCAGGCAACATCCTGGTAAATCTCCTCGGCACCCTTTTCCAATCCTTCCTGTAATGGTGCGACCAGAACTGCACACAATACTCCAAGTGAGGCCACACTGGCATTTTGTACAGATGTAGCATGACATCGTGGCTCCGGAACTCAATCCCTCTACCAATAAAACTTAACACACCGTATGCCTTCTTAACAGCACTATGAACCTGGGTGGCAACTTTCAGGGATCTATGTACATGAACACGAAGATCCCTCTGCACATCCGTATTACCAAGTATTTTCCCATTGACCAAGTATTCTGTCTTCCTGTTATTCCTCCCAAGAATAAATGAATCACCTCACATTTATCTGCATTGAACTCCATTTGCCACCTTTCAGCTCAATTCTGCAGTTTATCAAAGTCTCCCTGCAACCCATAACATTCGACCACACTGTCCACTACTCCACTGACTTTGGTATCATCTGCAAACTTACTAACCCATCCACCTATGCCTGCGTCCAAGTCATTTATAGAAATGACAAACAGCTATGGTCCCAAAACAGATTCTTGAGGCATACCACCAGTAACCGGACTCCAGGCTGAATACTTTCCTTCAACCACAACTCGTTGCCTTCTTACAGAAAGCCAGTTTCTAATCCAAACTGCTAAGTCACCTTCAATCCCATGACTCCGCATTTTCTCCAAAAGCCTACCATGTGGAATCTTGTCAAAGGCTTTACTGGAGTCCATGTACACTATGAGGAGAAAGTGAGGACTGCAGATGCTAGAGATCAGAGCTGAAAATGTGTTGCTGGTAAAGTGCAGCAGGTCAGGCAGCATCCAAGGAGCAGGGGAATCGACGTTTCGGGCAAGGGCTCATGCCCGAAACGTCGATTCTCCTGCTCCTTGGATGCTGCCTGACCTGCTGCGCTTTTCCAGCAATACATTTTCAGCTCCATGTACACTACGTCAACTGCCCTACCCTCATCCACATGTTTGGTTTGTGAGATAGGACCTGCTCTTGATGAATCTATGTTGACTATTTTCAATCAAATTGTTGCTTGCTAGATGATTATAAATCCTATCTCTTATAATCCTTTCCAAAACGTTTCCAACAATAGGCTCACTGGTCGATAATTACCTGGGTCATCTCTGCTGTCCTTTTTGAACAAGGGCACAATATTTGCAATCCTCCAGTCCTCAGAGACTAAACCTGTACACAATGATGACTCAAAGGTCAAGGCCAAAGGCTCAGCCATCTCCTCCTTCCCAGAGAATTCTTGGAAAAATCCCAACTGGCTCAGGGGACTTATCTACTTTCACTCCTTCTCCTCCTTACTAACCTCAATCCTTTCAAGTCTAATAGCCCGTATCTCAGTCTTCTCCTCAACAATGTTTTCCTTTTCCTGAGTGAAAACAGCTGAGAAATAGTCGTTCAGCACATCTCCGATCTCCACAGGGTCCACACACAACTTCCCACTTTGGTCTTTGACTGACCCTATACCTACCCTAGTCATCCTTTTATTCCTCACATACCTATAGAAAGCTTTAGGGTTCTCCTTTATTCTACCTGCTAAAGACTGCTCATGTCCCCTCCTTGCTTTTCTTAATTTTTTCTTTAAATCCTTCCTCGCTACTCTTTAACTCTCCATCACCTCATTTGAACCACCTCATCTCAAAGTAATAAGCCTCCCACTTCCGCTTAACAAGAGATACAATTTGTTTTGTAAACCACGGTTCCCTTACCTTATCACTTGCTCCCTGCCTGCGAGGAACATACCTATCAAAGACACACAATATCTGTTCCTTAAACCAGCTCCACATTTCGATTGACCCCATCCCCTGCATTTTGCTGCCCCATTCTATGCCTCTAAAATCTTACCTCATCGCATATTAATTGCCCTTCCCCCATTTATAACTCTTGCCTTGTGGCATGTATGTATTCCTTTCCATCATTAAACTAAACAGAACTGAATTATGGTCACTCTCTCCAAAGTGCTCACCTACCACTAAATTCATTACCAAGCACCAGATCCAGTGTGGCCTCTCCTCTTGTCTGTCCTTTGACATACTGTGTCAGGAAACCCTCCTGCACACATTGGACAAAAACTGATCCATCCAACGTACTTGAGTTATAACATTTCCAGTCAATGTTGGGGAAGTTAAAGTCCCCCATAATGACCACGCTGTTCCTTTCACTCCTACCCAGAATCGATTTGCCAATCCTCTCCTCCACATCCCTGGAACTTTGCGGAGGCGTATAAAAACCTCCCAGCAATTTGACCTCTCCTCTCTTGTTTCTAACCTCAGCCCATACCACCTCAGTAGACGAGTCCTCTTCAAATGTTCTTTCAGCCACTGTTATACCGTCCTTGACTAACAAAGCCACATCTCCCCCTCTTTTACCACCTTCCCTGATCTTAATGAAATATCTCAACCCTGGAACATGCAACATCCATTCCTGACCTTCCTCCACTCATGTCTCAGAAATGGCCACAACATCAAAGTCCCAGGTACCTATCCATGCTGTGAGCTCACCTACGTTATTCCGGATATTCCTGGCGTTGAAGCAGACACACTTCAAACCAGCTTGCTGTCTGCCAACACACTCCTGTGACCGTGAAATCCTGTCTATGTCCTCCCTACTCTCATCGCCCTGCATACTGGAACTACCACAACTTCCCATCCCCCTGCTGAGCTAGTTTAAACCCACCCGAACAGCACCAGCAAATTTCCAACCCAGGATATTAGAGCCGCCCTGGTTCAAGTGATGGCCACTTGTTTGTAGAGGTCCCATCTTCCCCAGAATGAGCCCCAATTATCCACAAACCTGAAACCCTTCCTCCTGCACCATCCCTGCAGCCACATGTTCAGCTGATATTGCTCCCTGTTCCTCACGTTGTTATCATGTGGCACGGGTAACAAATCAGAGATAACAACTTTCTTTGTTCTCGCTTTTAGCTTCTACCCTGGCTCCCTGAAATCCTGCCTTACATCCTATCCCTCTTTATACCTCGGTAGTTTTTAACCTATGTGGACTACAACTTGGAGCTGGTCACGGGGCACACCTTAATACTAAACAGAACTGAATTATGGTCACTCTCTCCAAAGTGCTCACCTACCACTAAATTCATTACCAAGCACCAGATCCAGTGTGGCCTCTCCTCTTGTCTGTCCTTTGACATACTGTGTCAGGAAACCCTCCTGCAAACATTGGACAAAAACTGATCCATCCATCCATTTCCAGTTATAACTTAATACTAGCGACGCTATGAAAGCACAGGTCCAGAGGTTCCTCTGAGAGGTTCCCTTCAGGACCCCAAAGACATGATCTGAGACATCACAGACCCTGGCACCTGGGAGGCAACACACCAACTTCTGAGTCTCTTTTGTTCCCAACAAGCCTTCTACCTGACCCTCTAACTATTGAGTCCCCAATGAATAACGTTGCAAATGCTGCAAACATCTACCTGTGGTTACGCAAATGTATCCTGTTCAGTAGATGTTTTAAGCCGTGGTCAATTCAATAGCATTTGAAGGCATAGCACAGGCAGACTAGTGTGGTTACATGTCATATGTAAAAGATCACGTAGATATCTAATTGTCTCTGTGGTATATAAACTCTTCTTTCACCATGCTGACACATCCTACTGGTGTAGGGAGGAAGGGAGTTGAGGCTTTTTTTATTCATTCATAAGATGTGGGCATTGCTGGCTGAATCGACATTTATTACCCATCAACCATTATCTTTGTCCACCCAAGTTTGGATATTCTCCAGATCTTGCTGCATTTGAACATGGACTGCTTCAGCATCTGAGGTGTTGTGAATGGTGCAGATCATTACGCAATCATTGGCAACCTTCCCCACTTCTGCCCTAATAGAGGGAAGGTCATTGATGAAGCAGCTGTAGATGGTTGGACGTAGGACACTACAAGAGGTACTCCTGCAGAGAAGAACTGAGATGACTGACCTCCAAAAACCATAACCATTTTCCTTTGTGCCAGGTATGACTCTAACCAACAGAGAGGTTTTCCTTGATTTCCAGTGACACCATTGATGGGAATGACTGAACAGATTGGATTTGACCTGCTTTAGGTGTATAGGACACACCTGCGCAATTTCCCACATTGTTGGGTAGATCCAGTGTTGTAGCTGTACTGGAACAACTTGGCAAGGGGAGATACAAGTTCTGGAGCACAAATCTTCTGTACTATTGCCAGAATGTTGTCAGTGCCCTTTGCAGTATTCAGTGTCTCCAACTGCTTCTTGCTATCATATGGAGTGAATTGAATTGGCCAAAGATTGGTATCTGTGATGCTGGGGCCCACTGGAAGAGGCCAAGATGGATCATCCACTCAGCACTTCTGAATGAAGATTGCTGTGAATGCTTCAGCCTTATCATTTACACTGATGTGCTGGGCTCTTCCCTCATAGAGGATTGGGATATTTGTGGAGCTTTCTCCTCCAATGAGTTGTTTAATTGTCCACCACCATTCACTATGAGATGTGGCAGGAATAAAGAACTTAGATTTGACCCAATGATTGTAGGATCACCCAGGTTTGTCTATCATTTGTTTCTTATGCTGCTTGGCACGCAAGTAGTCTTATTTTGTAGCTTGACAGGTTGATGCCCCATTTTTCGGTATGCCTGCCGCTGTATCTGGTTTGCACAACGAAAAATGCTGGAAACCACAGCAGGTCAGGCATCATCTGTGGAGAGGGTACAAGCTAATGTTTTGAGTCTAGATGACTCTTCATCGGACCTGACATGATGTGTGGAGGGGGCTGCATTGATTTTGTGTGTGCGTGTGTGCAGAATGTTCATGGTTCAGAGTAAGTGATAGGAATGTGAGAATGGCAGAACACAACTGCCAGACTGGAAGGTACAGATGGTCTTTCTGTGGGGAGAGGGAAGAGAGAACATGGTAACAGACATTGCATCAAGTTAAGCTAAAATAAATGGAAGGAATGGGAGTGAGTTTACAATCTGAATGTGTTGAACTCAATCTGAAGTCCATAAGGTTATATAGTATATTCTGGCTACTGCATTATTAATTTAAGATAATGCCTGACTCTCAATAATTCCACCCTTTCCCACTACTGTTTTTCTATGATAATAACCATCTGAAAATCTTTCCTGGCTCCTGTGATGCCATGACTCTGCATGTCTGAGAAGAGTGAATGGACTGGCAGTGAAAAAAAAAATCCTGATATATCCAGGAAAACAGACTGAAAAGCTCTTCCAAATTATAAGCTTAAACTCTCAAATCCCTTCAACTTCACAAAGCCCTGCCTTGATCAGATGATTGTAGCAGCAGCTTGGCTTGACGTAACTTACCCTGGAAAATTTAACAGCAAGAATTTAACTAAAAACTGAACAAAGTCTATTAAATCTCCCAAGCAAAGAAACAAACATCTACTAATCTAAAAAAATTGAAGTAAAACAATTGCCAAATTCAGATTAAGACTCCTAAATTAAAATGCCGATTACCTACTGGAGCTGTCTTCTGAGTATATGTTTAGCTTGCAACCAAAGGTTGGGAGGTACTTTCAAAAGACTGAAGCTGTTCATTTGCATGCACAAAAAAGTAATAATTTTCAAATGTATTTACAAACCCTCTTCAATTAAATGTGAGAGAAGTGAATTTAGAGAATTCAACTTTGACAGACATGTGTTAACACAGGTAAAGTTGTCATCATCTGAGAGGAGTCAAGAGTGAATACTGACTGAAGTCAGAGTGAAGTCAGGAATCGAGAGTGATTCCTGACTGAATCAGGAATGCTGTTCCTGATGAAGGGCTTTTGCCCAAAACATCGATTCTCCTGCTCCTTGGATGCTGCCTGACCTGCTGTGCTTTTCCAGCACCCCATTCTCGACTCTAATCTCCACTATCTGCAGTCCTCACTTTCGCTCCTCATCTGAGAGAGCCATAGGGCTATTCTCTCATTGATTTGTAAGTTTAAATTGAGGGTTACTATGCCTCAGGCAAGGGCTAAAGTTGAGAAGGTTGGTCCTTCAGGGTGACCTTAGCCAGTCCAGGATGCTGGTATCACTCTTCTTGAACCAGCCTGCCAGCCAGCCAACTGAACTAAACTGGCATCATTGGTCTTAACAGCAGATTTACAATGTAATTCTGGCTTGTGTTCGGTGGCTGCAAGTTTGTATTGCAGCAAGGTTGAAGTGTGCTTGTATGCTGTCTGACTGAAACTTTGCAAAGCATTAGGAATCAAAGTCATACCTGTGTGGTTAATAAGATTTATGTAAATCATAATGCCATAATTGATCATATAACTCTGATGCCTGTAAGAGAGAAGGCCCAATTTGAGAGTGAGCATGTAAAGAAATAGGTCTTAGACAAGAGAGATATATTTGATAAACTATTATGTACAGAAGGAAATATTAGGAGTGTTACAGTACAAAAAGAGTTAAGAACCTTTGTGATCAGGAGCAAGCAGCCTCAGAATCAGGTACGTGCTTGCACCAACAGCCCAGAGATGCTTTGGACCAGTATTTCAATGTGCAGTTAGCAGTGCTGGCTTAAAGCACAAGATACAACAGCTGTAGTCTTCATTGACTGTACTCCTATTCTTGGTGGTGGCTGGGTGGTGACAGGAAGGATATTGAATCTCTCCAACGTCACTTAAATGCAGTGGACACCTCTTAAAAGGAATGTGCCCACCCCTTTGATTATAGAAGAACAGCTACATTTGAATGGAGCAGAAAATTTGCCAGAACTGCAGATTTTGCCCATGGTTTCAGGAATGCTACCTTTGGGTTGCTATCCAGATGTTGCTAAGGATGGGGACAGGAATCCCTTCACATTTTAACTCTGCTGGCAGTGGGAAAAGATGGAACAGGGAGTGAATGTCAGGAGCTTAGGCTGAAATGCCAGTTCATTGTCAGCAGAATTGTCAAGGTAATAGTGCTCTCTTACCCTATGCATAGCTCCACTACTTCTAGCCTCACTACTCAATAGATTCCCCTAACTGCTTGCATTCACTCACCCACTAGATGCCTTATTCTCTTTTTTCCCTTTGTTCTATTTGACCCTACTCAGTCAATGAGCTGAGCAGAGCATGGATTGTTCTGTGCAACATGGACCAAGTGGTCCAATCCATGAATGCAGCAGTGGCCCCCTGAATACTGGAGCCTTGGCTGACAGTTCTGAAAGCTTCTAGGCCTATCGTCATTGGAGTTGTCTCTGACAATTACTGTGGCAGCTCACATCTGCTACTGAACCATAGACAACTACCATCTTGGCTCTGGGTGCCAGTATTGACAGGGGTCTGCAAGGAACAGAGGGCACTAATTTATTTCAGACATTTATTCCTTTCAATATGATTACCGTGTGCTTCTAATGCCATGTGCAAAGTTTGAATCAACATGACAGGCAGGAGAGTGTTCCAGCTAGAAATGAACATGCAATTTCAGACAGCCTTATTACAAACCTAAGAAGTCAATTAACACCCAAAATGGGCAGTACGTAACCTAACTTTTGGAAAATACATTTATGTTGAGGTAGAGTAGGTTTAAAAGTTCCCAATGTCTCCAATACTTCAAAATACCTGAATAATTTGTAACTCAGCTTTGACCTCACTCTGGACTTAAATGTTGCAATGCTAACTGAAGTGAAACTGACCCTACTCGAGTAAGTCTCACATTAGTCTGCTGCAGAATCAGGCCAAACGTTAAGTAGTGTTATAATTGATGGCCATGTCTCTCTATTTTAGTGTCCTCCTAGTCTCAACATTATGTGAATCAGTTGTTCCCAAAAGAGAGCCCATTCTATTCTATATCTATTATTTTGCTGAACTCACGAAAGCTCAGTCCATGTGAAACTATTTGTCAGCAAATGTGTTGGCATGTGGTTTACAGATGTCACAGTTTGGCGACTAATTTACAGGATATATGCTGACACAGCCTGGAAAAAGTCAGTTCTCATGCAAGACCATTTCCCAGGGATGTAGTGAAGAATAAATAGAAAGGAGAAATAAAACTGTTGGTGGCATCAGCGGAACTCACACAGAAAAGAAACTTCTAGTGCGCGTAATCTACATTTTGTAAAACACAACTTTCTGAACAATTTGCTTCTGTAAGACCTGCCCCCACATCACTGTGTCGTACTGTGGTTTTCACACTGTTAGAACATCCGTATTTGTCGTCATGGTAACTCAGCAGTGGTCACTGAGAGCCGAACTAATTATAAGTTTTATTTTTTAAGGAAGTTAACGGAGTTATTTGTTTGCACTTTTGTTCTGTTTTTTTCAGTGATTTGTCATTTTATATAATAGCTTTTATAATTCTTGACTTGGCAGCAACAGAATCAAGACCAATTAGCTGATAATTCCTATTGCAAAATGTGAATTACGCCCGCATTGCGATTTTGTTAATAGACTGGAAATACCTCCGAACACATGGAGCTCACTTGGCTGACTGTACTAACCCATTCTTGTGACTTGATTCATTATACTACTCTTATCTAGTTGATAGATCATCACAACACTGAAGTATTAACAGTGCTTTTCTTTGGTTGAGATATCCACTCAACTCCTCCCTCTCTGAACACTTTATTAGATGGAATAATAGCATTATGGGGAGGCAATGACCTAGTGGTATTATCACTAGACTGTTAATCCAAGAGATCCAGGTAATGTTCTGGGGCCTGAGTTTGAATCCTGCCATAGGAAATGATGGGATTTGAATTCACTAAAACGAAAATCTGGAATTACACCTCTAATGAGGACCACTGTCAGGTAAAACCCATCTGGTTCATGAATGGCCTTGAGAGAAGGAAACTCCATGCGGTCTCGTCTGGCCTACATGTGACTCCAGACCCACAGCAATGTAGTTGACTCCTAACTGTCAATGGGCATTTAGGGATGGGCTGGCCTAGTCAGCGATGCCCACAATGTTTAAAAAAAGAGAAGTTTTTCCAACACCAACATTTATTTAACAACCTAACACCACCAAAAAAAAGAGAATGATCCAAACATTACCATTTTGCTATTGGTTAATCATGTTGTGTACATACTGGCTGCAGGAAGAAACAACTTTGAAAGAAATTTTGGACAATTTTCCAGGTTAGCTGAAGCTTTTTATTTCCAACTTGTGGGAGGAGGAGCCACAAACAGGCAGGGCATTAGGCATGGAGCAACAGTGTGATACATCAGGATTCAGTTCAGGACCTTCAAGAGTTAGATGGGAGGCACGGTGACTCAGTGGTAAGCACTGCTGCCTCACAGCGCCAGAGACCTAGGATCAATTCCCGCCTCGGGTGACTGTCAGTGTGGAGTTTGCACATTCTCCCCGTGTCTGCGTGGGTTTCCTTTGGGTGCTCCGGTTTTCTCCCACAGTCCAAAAATGTGCAGGTTAGGTGAATTGGCCATGCTAAAATGCCCGTAGTGTTAGGTGAAGGGGTAAATGTAGGAGAATGGGTCGAGGTGGTTGCACTTCGGCGGGTTGGTGTGGACTTGTTGGGCCGAAGGGCCTGTTTCCACAATGTAACTAATCTAAAAAAAGTAGCAAAGGTTCTCTCTATCAGTAACACGTGCAATACAACCATGTCTCTCCTGAACATCCACCGCCTTCCTGCATCTTTAACCAATCCTTTCCCTTTATCACCAAGCACAGGGACACTTTAGGCCACTTCTCATTCCCATTACATTCAACACTTTATTCCTAATTCAGCAATGGGTGATGTCTCAGAATTAATGCTTTGTGACTGCTGCCAGCAAAATCTGCTGCAGATACCTGTGATGATCACACATCAGTTGAACATTGTGGGGTAAGAGCAATCTTTACTGCTGGAACCTAACTGTTTACAATAGAATCAATAAATTCAGTAATGCTAGCGCACGTTATGGAAAACTGGAACCAAATAATAAATAAAAGACACATGCTACATCGTGCAGTTCAGTTTGATCTATTTCTGTATATTTGAATGTGATGGGGAACAGGGCATAAATTCAACAGATTATTGATGTGTAACCACAACTCCAATGCCAACATCAAGCAACATACAGATGTGGTGTGAAATCTGGAACCGTGGATTAGCACATGGTTGTGTTTCATGCCAGCACTATCGAGGAAAATGTTCCAAATCCTCTCATCCCTGCACTTAGCCAAGGCCCCTCACATCAAGTCGAGCTATTTTCATACTATCTTACTTTCTGCCTCTTGACTCAGCTGAAATTGAAATAATTCCACAGGGGCCATTTCCCAGGGGCACTCCACGGATAGAAAAATATCTATGCCCACTGGGGCTTTAATTGCCAATTCCATCGTGGAGGCAGCAATTCTGAATCAGCTGCCCCACAATTTTCCTGGACCCCTGCCAACATCCCTGCCCCCATGGAGCTGGAAAGATCCATCACACAGATTCTGTATTAATTAGTATCACCAAAAATTGGCACACTTGTTGCTGAGATGCAGCATGTGCTTGGGAAATTGGAGGGGATTCAAGGACATGTCCTTTTCCTGATGGAAAAAATGTAGATGGAGAAGTTATTGCAACTGATTCTCTGGTTATGATTCCATACATACAAATGGACCAAGTGAGAGCACATTCACCCAGTTGGACAACAGTGAACAGGTATTGTAGGAGGATGTTGTAGTTAACTGTGACAAAAAATGTAGTGAGTTAGTGAAGAATGTGGAAAGACAATTAACTTTGTCTTTGGTGCATAGGATTCCATTCATGACTTTGATAAGAGCTGTTTTTATTTTGAGGCAGATAATAAAATCTGGAGAGATACAAACCAGAAAGATGGGCACTGATATGGTAGCTAAGAAAACTTCTGAGGATTTGGAGAGAAAAGGGAGTTTGGAGTTGGGTGGTATTTGCAAAGACAATGGCATCATGGAAATGTTTTGGAGAAGGTGATGACAATCTCAAATGTGAAGGATAGAGGGACAGTGCCTACGCAGGGAGGATCATCATTAATATTGGTTAACAATATTGGTGAAATGGAGAGGATGTTGGGTGGAAGTCAGCAATTTATTGTGAATAGAGTCACAGGAATGGGAAACTAGAGCAAGAACAAGAATATAATAAATAAGAACAATGGGAGAACACATGGGCCCCAAAGCCACCTATACCATTTAATATAATCATCACCCCTTTTGGGCTTTGACTGTCCTGACTACTCTGCATATCACTTGATTCACTAAGCGACCAAAACTCCATCTCTCTCAGTCTTGAATATAAAGTAAGATGCCATAGGCCCAGAGGGCTGTTCTCTCATTAGAGAGAGATGACTGGTGGTGAGTTTAGTCTAAGGGTCATCACACCTCAGGTGAAGGGCAAGATTGAGAAGGCAGGACCTCCACTATTGTAGGAAGTATACCATGGCACCGCTCTGCATTTTAAATCAGTCAATTCAGTGAACCTATCCTCCACTGTGTATGGGCAGGAGCAGAGCACCCACAAACCACTAGGGTGGAAATTCCAAAGATTTGCAATCCTTTGACTGAAGTCATTTCTCCTCATCTCTGTCCTAAATGATTGGTTTCTTATTCTAAAAATGTGCCTCCATTGTTTTAGATTCCCTGGTCAGAATAAACAATTCCCCACAATCTACACAACCAAATATCTTCAAAATCTTATACAGGTAGACAACCCTTTATCCAAAATCCCAAAATCTGAAAAGCTCCGAAATCCGTGGGACTTTTCGTGAAGTTTTTTTCTCATCAGCAATGCTGTTTGGCATGCAAACAGTTAGCCCAACTCCATACCCACTCGATGCGTGTCACTCCGATGCGACGTGTGGATCCATGGCCCAGCACTGGCAGGCCTCAATCCTGTGTTAGGGCCTGTAGTACTCACAGTGCATCTGCTGGTGGTAAGATTTTTAAAAATTTCCCCATTAAGTGACACTTATTCTGAAATTTGAAAAATTCTGAATTCCGAAAACCAGTTACTCCCGAGCATTTTGGATAAAGAATTGTGCACCTGTACTTTTTTAATAATCACTTCTCATTCCTCGAAACTCCAGAGAATATAGATGTAATTTAGATAAGATTACTTACCGTGTGGAAACAGGCCCTTCGGCCCATGAAGTCCACACCAACACGCAACCCACCCAGACCTATTCCCCTACATTTACCCTTCGCCTAACACTACGGGCAATTTAGCATGGCCAATTCACCTAACTTGCACGTTTTTGGACTGTGGAAGGAAACTGGAGCACCCGGAGGAAACCCACGCAGACACGGGGAGAATGTGTGAACTCCACACAGTCAGTCGCCTGAGGTGGGAATTGAACCCAGAATCCCACTGCTGTGAGGCAGCAGTGCTAACCACTGTGCCACCGTGCCACCCATAGGACTCTCATAGGACAGCCCTGTCATTCCAGGGACCAAGTTAGTGAACCTTTCCTGTACTGTTTCCAATGCAAGAGGAATGTTGTGAAACTTTAAAGGATTCAGAAAAGATTTAGAAGGATGTTGCCAGGTTTGGAGGATTTGAGCTACATGGAGAAGCTGAATAGGCTGGGGCTGTTTTCCATGGGGCATTAGAGGCTGAGAAAATCATGAGGGGGATGGATGTGGTAAATCGATGAGGTATTTTCCCTGGAGTGGGGGATTCCAGATCTAGAGGGCATAGGTTTAGGGTGAGAGGGGAAAAATTTAAAAGGGACCCAAGTGGCAACTTTTTCACACAGAGCATGGTGCTCGTATGGAATGAATTACCAGAGGAAGTGGTGCAGGCTTGTACAATTACAACATTTAAAAGGTATCTAGATGGGTATATGAATAGGAAGGGTTTGGAGGGATATGGGCCTAGTGATGGCAAATGAGACTAGATTAAGTTAGGATAACTGGTCGGCATGGATGAGTTGGACCGAAGTGTCTGTTTCTGTGCTGTACTTCTCTGACTCTATGCAAGACAAGCTCAGAGAGGGCATGATGGCAGACTGGACAGGAACTAAGGCAGATCAGAGTTCAGGACAACGGCAGAGGGAAGACTTACAGGAGGCGTGGCATAGTGGAAGTGAGAAAACAGCAAAGGCCACTGAGCAGTTAGTCTCAAACAGGCCTAACCACAACTCCAGGCCCCACCCTGCCTCCTGGTTACAGACATCCCTTCCATCTCTTGCCATGGGTTGCCCCACTTGCCTCATAACCTGGCCTCCAATGCCAATTCCTGGGGCCAGGCAATTCTTGGAAGTGGAACATCCTCCCAAATGGGGACAACCTTAGTCAATTAATTCTTCGACAACCATCAAATACAATCATGGCTTCCTGACCTGGTGGAGACAAGCTCAGCCCTGAATTATCAGCCATTGGGACCAGTGTCGCTGCAGAAAAGCTATGGCCACCAGTTCAAATCCCATAATGGTAGCTAAGGAAGCTACCATATGTACCTAAGAAATGGTTTATCACTATGAAAGTCAACTTCTGGCTTTTGGCTAAATATCTTTAATGTTTTGTACACCATAGTTTAGGGCAAAGAGCTATCTGTATGATATTTAAAATGGCATGACCCTTCCCTTTCCTACCCTTACCCTGACCCATGGGCTGCCCTGAAACTGCAAGCCCAGTCAATGCCACCTGTTGTCCTGTGGGGGTTAGGAGAGACTTGTGTTTCAGAAATTGGACTTTTGCGCAAGTAAATATAGTAAGTTCAATTTTAAACTTTGAATAAAAATCTCGTAGTCATGAAAGTACTGGATGTTCGTAAAAACCCATCTGGTTGCCTATTCTGCTTTGCAGAACGAAATCTGGTATTCTTACTCATTCTGGCCTCTGTGCGACTCTAGACCCACAGTCATGTCACAGACTTTTAACTTCCCTCTTAAATAGATTACTTAACCAGTTACATCAAAACTCTGTGGAAAGATGAAGTGGGAGTAAAACTGGATCAACCAGCTAGCAAGGGTAAAGTTACCAGAGTCTTATTAGAGAATGATGACTAGTAATTTAGCCTAAGTGTCACCATGTCTCAGGCAAGATGTTACGAATGAGAATCTGTCATGCTAACCTCCAATAGACATAGGAATTGAACCCCTGCTGTTGGCTTCACTCAGTGTTAGAACCTGTGCTATCCAGCCAACTGAGCTAAACCAACACCTTTCCAGCTTGTATCAGCACAGGCAATGTTGAAGACACACTCTCCCTAGTTAACCCCACAAAGGCTTATTCACCAACTTCTTGGGACTTGTGCCAAATTTGGAACTGCTCCCTAGATGAGTCATGCAGCAACAACCTGGCACTTTCATGAATCGTTCCTTACAGCCAATGTCCCAGGCTAATCCATATGGGATAAATCACACATTAACATTTCAGTCATGACAGAATTTCCCCACTATCAACATCCTGGGAGTTAAAATTGACTAGTAACTTAACTAGTCCAGTCACAGGTCAAGAGACTAAGTCACCAGTAGTGAGTAACTCACCTCCTGAATCTTAAATTCTATCCAACACCTACAAGGCACAAGTCAGGAATGTGATGGGATATTCTACATTAGCCTGTATGAATACAGCTGCAATAAATTCAAAAAAGCCTGACATCTACCTAAGACAAAACAGCCTACTTGATCAGCAGTCAAACCTTAAGCATTAATTTCTTCCACAAGCAACAAACTGTGCATTCAATGTGTATCACCCACAAGATGCATTGCGGAAGCTCACCAAGACTCCATCAACAGCACCTTCCAAGTCTGTGATCTATATCACATGGAGGGACAAGATCAGCAAGTGCATGGGAACACTAATACTACAAGTTATCCTCCAAGTTACTTCAACTTTGAAATATATCACTGTTACTTCATGTCATTATATCATGGTATTCTCTGCCTGACCCGCTGTGGGAATACCTACATAGATGGAACACAGATGTTCAAGGTTTTCTGCCACACATGCAAGGGCAATTAGAGATTGGGAACAATTATTGGTCATTTACTTCATTCCCATATCCCAGGAACAAACAAAAAACAAAAAAAAAGCATGACATCAATGTTGCTCTCTCTCTACTTCTCCTAAATGTTCTTCTGATGCTGGCTTTCTCATTGAGCAAACAGTCTGCTTTTCAAAGCATGCTCAATGTCAGGCAGGAATTCGATAGGAAAATATTTAAAAGACATCCTGTTGTTAAAAGGTACAGGATATTCAGAACATCTGAACTTCTAGGTATCCCATCTGTAATCCCTCTTCTTCTGGACCTATCACTCCTCAGTGATCATTTTGTTTCCCACTGTTTTAAAAAAAGATTTGGAACTGTGTGGAACTCGTACTGTGTGTGACCTTAGTTAAGAGGTCAATGAAACCCAGCTTTTGTTACATTGAGGACATGGGGAATCATTGTTAAGCCAACATCTCCTCAGGGCAGCTAGAGTACCAGATGATTAGAAGGTTTCCCAGTAAAAGCTTGATATTTCATTAAATCAATTGAAATGAACAATGCATTAAATATGGCTTTGTATATTTCCAAATGTGACCTAAATCACCGAGCTTTCTCAAGCTTTAATTTTTCTACTTCCCAACAATTTCCTCAGGATACCTTAGGTTACTAAGCATTAACCTCAACTGCTGAAAAATCACATACTACTTTGTATGTTTTGATAATCATAAAGCAACCTATTGTAGATCCCCTATTCCAGTGTGGAAGTAGGCCATTTGGCCCATCGAGTCCACATCGACCCTCTGAAGAACATCCCATCCAGACCCACTCCCATACTGTATCACCTTGCCTTTCACATGCTTAGTCCACCTAGCCTGTACATCCCTGGACACTATGGATAATTTAGCACAGCCAGACAACCTAACCTGCATGTCTTAGGACTGTGGGAGGAAACTGGAGCACCCTGGAGGAACTCCATGCAGACACAGGGAGAACATGCAAACTCCACATGGACAGTTGCCCAAGGATGGAATCAAATCTAGGTCCCTGGCACTGTGAGGCAGCAGTGCTCACCACTGTGTCTCCATGCCACCCAGCTGACTTATTGTAAGTAATGCAAGAGGATGTCTACCAGTAAGTATAAAACAAGGAACATTAATGTGAAGGTGGAGGTGGGGGGGGGGGGGGGAAGTATATTAAAAAATATTATCATGATAAGAGATTGATAGAATAGGGAATATTAAATTAATATGGAATTACAATAAAGGAAGGAAGACATAGATTTTATTTCAGAGCTACCTTGCATGTAGTGAATCCAAATTGTAGGCACAAATTTCCAAGCGGAATTATGATGTTGTGGCAATAGTAGAGAAATGGCTCAATGAAGAACAGGAGTGAGTATTAAAAATTGTTACATGGTGTTCACAGAAAATAGGAAAGGAAACAAAAAGGTGCGTGGCAGATTAGTTAAAGAGAAACGTATAGTGCTACAAAAAAAGAGAATGCCCCGGGGGATTCAAAGACAGAGTGGATTTGGTGACCTACAGACACAATGGGTGTAATTACACCACTCAGGGTGGTCTAGAGAGCACCAGCAGGGATGTAAAACATCATCGATTAGTAATAACCAGGACTTAAATTACATTGGAATATATACTCAAAGTGATAGCCAAAAAGGCAGAAGGAAAGTTGTGTTCACAAGAATTTTGGACATTCAGAAGAATGTTTCTGGTCCAACACAAAAAATAGGCACTGCTAGAACAGCATCTTGGGAATTAGGATAGGACAAACAGAGCAAGTATCAATGGGGAGCATTTACGGCACAGTGATCATTGTATTGAGGAAAAAGGTGGAAAAGGACAAAGGATGATGCAGAATAAGAATAATTAAATGGGGGAAGAGCTTACTTCAATGGAGCAAGAGCAGAGCTGGGCCACATAGACTGGCTCCATAGGTTGGTGGAAAAAGAGTAGAAAATGCAGTTTGTGAAAAAATCTAGCAGCGCACATAAAGGGAAATCCTTAAGTTTTCTATAGGCATATTAGATTAGATTACTTACTGTGTGGAAACAGGCCCTTCGGCCAATTTAGCATGGCCAATTCACCTGACCTGCACATCTTTGGACTGTGGGAGGAAACCGAAGCACCCGGAGGAAACCCACGCAGACACGGGGAGAACGTGCAAACTCCACACAGTCAGTCGCCTGAGGCGGGAATTGAACCCGGGTCTCTGGCGCTGTGAGGCAGCAGTGCTAACCACTGTGCCACCGTGCCACCCACATATAAACTGCACAAATCTGGTAATAGGCCAATTAGTGACCAAAAAAGAGGATTTAACACAAGGAGATAAGAGTGTTACGGAAGTCTTACATGCCTACTTTGCATTTGTCTTTCTGAAGGAAGGAGATGTTACCCAGGCCATGATGTCAAAGGAGGAAACACAGTCACAAGAAAGATTTAAAATTGATAAAAAGAAAGTATTGAATAAACTGTCAGTATTTAATTTGAAAAGACAGTGTAACCAGACGCAATACTTCCAAGGAAGGATATGATAATTTCAATTGAAGGAAGGGAGAGTGGAAAATGCAGAAGCAATGGTAATTTCTTTTCAATCTTCCTTCGACTTAGGGTAGTTTCAGAGGACTGGAAAAATACAAAGTAACACTTTTGTCCAAAAACACTAAGGATAAGCCCAGCAAATGCAGATCAGACAGTTTAACTTATAATGGTGGGGAAACTTCTTGAAACAACTACTCTGGTAACATTAATGGTCAAAATGGAAAAATATGGGTTAATTAGGGAAAGCCAGCATGGAATTCTAAGGAGAAAATTAAATTTAACTAATTTGTTGGAGTATTTTGAAGAAGTAACAGAGAAACCTGATGAGGGAAGGCTGTTGATGTGTTGGATATGGATTTCCAAAAGGTATTCAACATATTGCCATACAACAGATATTTAGGAAAGTTATTGGTCATGGAATGAAGGAGACAGTAGCAACAAAGATACAAAATTGGCTGAGAGATATGAAACAAAGAGTATTGTTTAATAAATATCTTTCAGACTGCAGGAAGGCTTATGGTGGAGTTCCCCAGGAAAAAGACCTTGGTGTGCTGGAGACACAAGTTTACAGATGATACAAAACTCAGAAGCATTGTCAACAATGAGGAAGACAATGTAAACATTTAAAAGGATATTGACAAATTGCTGAAATGGTTGGATAGGTGGCAGATGAATTTCGTTACAGACAGTGTGAAATAATGTCAGCTGGAGTATTCTGCACAGTTCTAGGTGCCATATTTTAGTAAAAATGTACATGCTCTGTAGAGAGTACAGAAGAGATTTACAAAATGGATTCAGGGATGAGAAACTTCAGTTATGATAGATTGGAGAGGTTGCAACTGTTTTCCGTGAAGGAGAAAAGGTGAAGAGAAGATTTGACAGAAGTTTTCAAAATTATGACGGTCTAGTCAGATTAGATCAGGAGAAACCATTCCCACTCACAAAAGAATTGTGATTGAGAGGGTGCAAGTATAAGGTAATTTGCAAAAGAAGCAAATGTGACCTGTGAAAATTTTTTTCACAGAGCACGTAGTTAGGGTTCAGAATGCACAGCTTGGAATTATGGTGAAGATAGGTTCAACTGAAGTATGCAAGAGGACATTAAACAGTTATTTAAATGGAAAGAACATTCACAGAATTGTGAAAAGGCATCAGAATGGCACAGAGTCACAATGCTCCTTCAGATGGTCAATGCAGACAAAAAGGCTCAATGGCTTCCTTCTGTACCATAACAATTATGTGTGAACTTGTATCCTACATTGCTATTATGGGAAGTAGATGATGATCCTGGAAGTCAATGCTTCCCAAAAAGGACAAGGAGCATGCAGCATGCAAGATAGCAAATCAATTGCATTTGGATCCAATAGTCTATTGCAAACACAATCCTATTCTTTCAACGTATCATGAGGGGCATGGACAGGACAAATAGACAAAGTCTTTTCCCTGGGCTGGTGGGAGTCCAGAACTAGAGGGCATAGGCTTAGGATGAGAGGGGAATGATATAAAAGAGACCCAAGGGGTAACGGTTTCACATAGAGAGTGGTGCATATATGGAATGAGCTGCCAGAAAAAGTGGTGGAGGCTGGTACAATTGCAACATTTACAAGGCATCTGGATAGATATATGAATAGGAAGGGTTTGGAGGAATATGGGCCGGATGCTGGCAGGTGGGACTAGGTTAGATTGGGATATCTGATTGGCATGGAGGAGTTGGACTGGAGGGTCTGTTTCCATGCTGTACATCTCTACGACTATGACTCTAGAATCTGAAACATTGCTCTAGTATTCAGTGTCACAAGATTCAATATACGTTCAGTAGACAGATCACATGGAAGCAGATCACAAATCACTAGAACTGATTCAGCACAAACCACTGACAAGTGCATGTCCAGCCTGCACAAATTCTAGAAAAAGTGCAGGGACATGATTTGATGCCTGCTACTTAACTGGTTCTAAAATAGCTACACAACAGCACAGGGACTAATTGTCACTAGCAGAGATTGTGTTTGAAAGACAAGTTAGACAGACACAGCCAAGTCATCACCTTACCATATTTTCAGGCTTATTTAAAAACAAGAGGAAATTAAGATGGTGCATGACCGATGTGCAGTTCTGCCCAATCTGTGCATAGGACAGCACATAGTCATAGTGGTATACAACACATATAAAAGCCCTTTGGCCCATCAAGGTCAGAGATTCACATCCCACACAGAGAGCATGGCCACATGCAGAGTTACCCAAAGTTTGAACAACAATGAAGCAACATTGCAAACATAGGAAAACCAACTCAGTGAATTGTACAATGTTCCACTTCTGCATAAATCACACAAAAAGTGCTTGGATAATGAAGGTGAGGAAGACCCATGAAGACAACAATTAACACATTAATAACATGCACGATTCCGACATATCTACAAAATGAGAACATCAAAGTGTGCAGTTTCAATCTCTGGAAGGTTATACAATCACAAGATCCAGAATGATTGTAAAATTGATTCCTTATTCTTCAATGTTTCAATTATTACTTCTGTTTTGAAAATACTCCAATGTCCACATTTTTCATTCTTAGTTTTATCTTGTGGAAAAAAAGGGTGATAATGTTATTGATTTCAGAGTTGTGTTACTTTAAGAGCTAGATATGTGAATGAGTCAAGGAGCAAGATGAAACCACATGACCAAGTACTATGTGCGGTCCAGCAGCATCAAGATAGAGGTGGATACATACACAGTTATCCATAACTGCAACTTGCAGTCTGAGCTCTTAAGTAGATCAGTAAAACAATCCGTGCTCCATAATCTGTTACTTACTGATAACACAAGAAATACAACAAGTAGAGTACTATTTCTTGAATGTACTATAATTAGTTCACTATGCTGAAATGTAAAGTGTTTGTGGTTATTTAGCTGTTCCAGTGACCAGATCTTGCAACATGATAAAAAGATCTAGTTATTTGTCATTATCATAGCAAGCAACCTGAACAGATAGAGAAAGGATACTCACTCGTTTTATCTTCTTTTATTGAGTAATCTTGAATATTAGGCATTCCACCAAGTCCAGGAAAATTGACTGAAAGTACCATATTTGAGAGGGAGCAATCTTTCCTCACCATGAATCTCTGGAAATAGGAATGAATTATGCTAAATTGTAGTAATTGGGTGATAGGAAATAAGGCACAAATAGAATAATCAGTCAGTACTTAAGTCAAGCTGAACTGGTTAAAAAAACCCAGAAAGCTAAGTTTTGGAAAATCTGCCCAAGTCACCATCCATTTCATGTGTATATTGATGTGTAGTATCAGTGAACATAATTCCAAAAAGGTCAGATGTACAGCATAATTACGAAAAAACAATATCCATCTGTCAAGTGCTGAGTTGTGCATGAGTGGTTCCATTTGAAAGAGCTCTGCATCACTGGATTAGAAATGGAGCATGACAATTGCAGCTAACACCTATTTTTCTGTAAACTGAAACAGATCGCTCAGTGTTGCTTTCCAAGAAGAATTTGCAGGTATAACAAAGTGGGGAATACAATTTGGTCTATTTAAACTAAGGGGAGAATTCAAGAAGTGGAATAGGGTTTAAACACAAGGCATGGACTTTGATGTAGGAGTATTTTGTGTCCATTGGTATAACACCTGGTAGTACATGATTATGTGCCACCTGCTGATTTCAATATTTTAGTGTCTAGCCAATCCCATAATTACTTGGATGAGTGCATGGCAGGCAAAATTGTGAATGATTCGCACAACTTAAAGGATAGGCATATTGAGGCTGCAGCATGCACTAACAGTTGTGTAAGAATGTGTGCTGGAAACCTTTCAAAAATACTACAACACAGGAGAAGAGTGGGTTTCAAATGTTTTGGACGCTGCACTGAATGAGATGACAGGAGGGAATGAAGGGAGAGAAATGCTTGTATTCATCAGAAACCGCAGAGTCGAAGGTTATTGAGGGTAGGCAGGTAGGGAAGTTGAGGCCACAGTCAGATCAGGCATTTACTTATTGAAATCCCAGCAGACTTGTGGGGATGAATGGCCTACTCCTGCTCCTAATTTATAACTCAATCAAATTTGTCAAAATTTGGCTTTATCAAATCTGTGCTTTCATTTATTGACCCATCCATTTCCTCGTGCCAATTCATTTCATCCTCGATCATTATCTCTACATATTTCCTCATCACCAACATTAGGCTAATTGTGTGGTCTGTCAATTCCATGTCCAGCATTTTTCAAACAGGGGTGTGTAATTCTCCATAGCTGATGATACCAACCCCATATCCACTGAGAGGATTGTGGCCAGAGACTCTCCAGAGGCCTCCGTACTTCCTCTGGGAACCTAGAATCTGGATTTAAGTGATCATTCTATTTTTGAGTACTGCCAACCTTTCAAGTACCATGGCAGTGACCAAACTACATTGCAGCATCCTCTTCTCTAATGGAGCCAACTGCTAATTAATTACTTAGTGCCTTAGCCATGCCTACATTAAAAAAATCTCTTCAGTCCATAATCAGCTAAACCCTCCCTTTGACTCCTCATTCACTATATATGTTTATAAAAGGCTTTTGTGTTTTCTTTTATAATCTATTTTCATAATCTCTTTGGCTTCTGACTCCTTTTTGTTTTAGACGTCCTCTGTACTTCATTCTCCAATCATCTTGGCCTTTTCCTACTATGCATTTACACATGTTTTCTCTGCCCCATTTCAACCTTTGTAACTTTTGTCATTTGGCAGCATTAACTTTGCAAGTCTTTCCTTCTCATGGGAGTATATCTACTCTGTACCCATTCAGTCTCCTGTTTGAAGGCATTCCAATGTCCAATTACTGCTTGTCTACCAAATTCAGGAGTAAGAGTCAAAATCTATGATTAAGCTGCATTCAAAGTAATGCAGACAGAAAGCAAACTTCCTGCTGCCTGCTAATTATCTGGATGATGCTGATGAATGGCGCCAGATCTCAGCAGGAGACGCAAGGCTGTCTGAGGTCAGCATCACTTAAAGCTAGCCTGCATCATTAAACTGCACCTTTTAAGAATTTAGCATAGTCTAGCTGTAGCTGGGATCAGAAATCATGAAAGAGGAGCTGGAGATTAGGGAGAAATAGTTCAACAAGTTAACAAATCTGCACCTTGGTTTTCCAAGACAATGCCAGAAATGCATGAAGAAGACAGTAGAAGCGGGTGATTGTCATTATCGACATCAACAGAAGAACCACATGGAACTGGAGGAAGTGCCACAGGTTTAGTGACCTTATCGGAGTTGTCTAGTTCAACCCAGCAACTGTAGAGAGTGAATCAGATTGGAACCTTCCACTTCCCTTGAAGGCTTCAGCCTTAATTACAGGCACGCAACAGACAGACCAATGACAGACACAGTGCCTCAGTGTTTAGTACTGCTACCTCCCAGCACTAGGCATCCTGGTTCAATTCCTACCTTGGGCTGATGCATTGCTTACTGTATGCTGTTCACCAGTCTATCAATAATCTTGATCAAACACAACTCATACCTCAGTCCTATTCTTATTTAACTTTTACCAATTTAGCATAGATATCTCACAGCTATTTGATCATGGCATGCACTTCACCAAACCACACTGCACAAAACTCACTGACACACTTCCCTTTCTTTTGCAGGACAAGTTGAAGGCAGTGGAATTTCACTAACGGAGGACTGATACTGTTGCATGTCTCTGCCTCTGTGGAGGAAACACTGCTGGGAATCATTAGAATCCCTCCATGTAGAATCAGACCATTTGGTCCATTGAGTCCACACTGACCCTCCAAACCGTATCCCACCCAGACCCACACGCTCCTACTCTACAATCATGCATTGCCCATGGCTAATCCAACTAGCCTGCACACTCCTGGACACAATGGGCAATTTAGCATGACCAATCCACCTAACATGCACATCTTTGGGCTGTGGGAGGAAACTGAATCTCCTGGAGGAAGCCCACGTAGATATGGGGAGAATGTTCAAACTCCACACAGACAGTCACTCCAAGGGTGGATTGAACAAGGGTCCCTAGCACTGTGAGGCAGCAGTGCTAACCACTGAGCAACCATGCCGCCCATTGGTGTATCTGTGTTTGCCTGTGACTAAGGCTGAAGCCATCAAGGGCAATGAAAAGTTCTTATCTGATCCACCCTCTTATGTCCTACTCCCCACCTCTGCCCACAATCTCTATTAGCTACAAGCTGGAGGTGGTGTACCTGTGGACTGCTTACAATTTTCTACTTCCCCTCAGAGTCTGACCCTGTGCCTTCCTTTCTGATTTGGAACTGGGTCAGGCAGTGGCAGGGAGGTGTGAAGTCTCAGAGAGCAGGAGGTTGGTCACAACAAAACATGGCCAGTTGGTCTCACACCGACAACCATCGGCTCAGACACTTCCTGTTGTTTGCAGAGGAACAGAACTGGGATTATGGCGTTCAGTGGGCTGCAGCTACAATGTGGGAAGAGGTATCAGTCCCCTCAGATGGCAAGATCATATGCTGCAGAGGGCTTTGATGGGACTAGCCTGAGAGCGAAAGCCCAGTAGGTCATTGTTAAGGAGAATGGAAGATTCTGGCATCAACCTGAAACAGGGTTTTGCACAGAGTCTGGAGTGCATCCTTTATGCATGAGAATGCATGCGGGATCAATCATGATACAATGACTCACTGTGTGTTTCAGCAATAGCTCAGTTGCTTGTTCTCCTGCCTCTGAGTCAGAAGGTCCCACTCACGGAGCCCACAACCTGAGGCTGACATTTCAATGCTGTACTGTGGAACCACTGCTCAGTCAGCGGGGCTGCCTTTTGGATAAGACCCCAGCTGCCTGCTGGGGGAGATGGAAAACATTCCATGGCACTCCTTCAAAGAAAAGCAGGCAAGATGTCCCCAAAACCTAGCCAATATCTATCCCTCAATCAACATCGCAACAAATTGATTATCTCGCCATCACCACACTGCTGGTGTGCTAGTCTGCAAAATGGGTCTCGCATTTCCTGCATCACAACTGTGATTACACTTAGGTGACACAAGAAAACCCATTCAATGTAAAGTATTTTGAGATATTTTTTGGTCACTAAAGGTGCTACACAAATAAGAGCTGTTCTTTCTCCATCATTATGTTTCAGCTTCCATTGCAGCACACCCAGACTTAATGCCTTATTGCCACAATGAGAGATCAGGCTTCCACAAACTTGCCTGAAAGCACTCAGGCAGCTGTCTTCCTGGCTACGAGCATCGAAATTCCTACCGAACAACATCTATAATTCATTCATGGCCTCTTTTACTTTGTGTTTAAAGCTATTATTATATTACTAGAAATAACTCTTCAGAGGCTGGCATCCCTCACAGTTCCAGGTACCCGGGTTCGATTCTAGTATCAGGCGACTGTCTTTGTGCAGTTTACACATTCTCCCTGTGTCTGCCTGGGTTTCCTCCGGGTGCTCTTGTTTCCTCCCACAGTCCAAAGATGTGCAGATTAGGTAAACTGGTCATGCTAAATTGCCCATAGTGTTCAGGGATGTGTAGGTTAACTAATTAGTCAGGGGAAATGTAAATAGTAGTGGAATGGGTCTGGGTGGGTTATGCTTCAGAGGGTTGATGTGAAGTTCGTTGAGCCAAATGGCCTGTTTCCACACTGTCGGGATTCTATGATTCACCAACAACAAGACGCAAGTCAGGAGTGTGATGGAATACTCCCCACTTGCCTGGATGGGTGCAGCTCCAACAACTCTCGAGAAGCTTGACACCATCCAAGACACTGAATCCACAAGCATCCACTCCCTCCGCCATCAACACTGAGTGGGAGCAGTGTGTACTATCTATACAGTGCGCTGCAAAAACTTACTTAGATCCTCAGACAGCACCTTTCAAACCCACGACAACTTCGGTCTATAAGCACAAAGGTAGCAGACATATGGGAATGCCACCACCTTCAAGGTCCCCTCCAAGCCACTCACCATCTTGACTTGGAAATATATCACCATTCCTTCACGGTGACTGGGTCAAAATCCTGGAATTCCCTCCTTAATAGCATTGTGAATCAATCCACAGCAGTTCAAGAAGGCAGCTCACCACCACTTTCTCGATGGCAGCTAGGGACGGGTGATAAATGCCGGCCAGCCAGCGATGCCCACATCCCAAAAATGATTTTTTTAAAAAACCAATCACCCTTCATTTACAAATGCATAGCCTTTGGCAACAGCACTGTCTTTCACTGAGTCAAGCATTCAGGGGGTCCAATATACCTGACAGTCACCATTTTATGTCAGCCAGATTGGACTAGATTAACAGCCCCAATAGGAGAACTCATACTCTACGATTAGTATATTGCTTCCAATACAAGTGAATAGTTGACTTTTGTATCCAAGACTGTTTTTAAGAGGGGATGAGAGGGGATGAGAGCAGTTGCATCCTTCTTCCACCCCCACCTCTGAAGGAAAGTAGGCTGGAATGCATGTTCCAGGGACAGGGTTTTGAATCACACAATAGCAGATGGTGACATTTTATTTCAATAAAAACCTGGAATAAAAAGCTAGCCTAATATGACACAGTCAATTGTTGTAAAAACCCATATCCTCATTCCATGAACAACCTTTTAAAAAGCTTGCTACCAAATTTAAATATCATATAATTACTTACTTCAGTAGGGTATGTGGGCTGCTAATTTCAGAGTGCTCCCATCTACCATTTGCAAGGGATGCTTAGGGACAGGTAAGATGATGGTGGGCATGTCTCTCACCCAACTGATGATCATGACCATGCCAAAAATATACCTGGTTGAGGTACACAGAATCAGACACCTTCTGGAAATAAAGAGTGCTTTCAAAGCCCTTGCCTTCCTACGTGCAACTCCAGACCCTGTACAGACATTTCTAACTGTAGCCAACATCTTAGAACACCTATACCATAGCATAAACCTAAGTTGAGATTAATACAAGTTGCTGATCACCCCTTTCAATAGCTCTGTTAGTGGGAGGCTCCTTCATGCAGTTGAATGGTTGTTTGGCTGTACATGCCTAAGCAAAGGTGTTAACTACAGCAGTGAGGTACGAAATGGAAATGTTCATCTCACATTCACATTAGACACTGATAGATGTTGGGATCGGCCTACCCTGCATACTTTCATTGCATGCTCACATCTTTCGCACTATACCTTCATTGAGATGGCATTTGACATAGGATGCCAGAGGACAGCAGATTTAGCACAGACACCATTTTCATAACACACAAAGCATTGACACTACTGGTGCTATAGAGCGGAATTGCTCCCATTGAAAGTAATCTTCCGTCAGTTAAGTATCTTTATGCTTTATTGTTCCTGTTCTTTCAGAGCCTGCGTTGTAGAGTCATATAGTCATACAGCAAGAAAACAAATCCATCGGTCCAAACAGTTCATGTTGATCATGCACCGAAACTAAATTAGTCCCACTTGCCTGGGCTTGGCCCATACCCTTCTCAACATTTCTTATTTGTGTACATATCCAAATGTCTTTTAAACATCGTAACTGTATCCATATCCACCACGTTGAAAGTTCATTCCGCACATGAACCATTCTCCATGTAAAAAGGTTACCCCTCATAACTTTTTAAAAATCTTTCTCCTCTAACCTTAAAATATGCTGCCTGTCTTAAAATCCCCAACCCTAGAAAAAACACATTTGCTATTCACCTTACCTATACCCTTCATGATTTTATAAACTCCTATAAGGTCATCCCTAACCTCCTACGCTGCAGTGAAAAGAGCTCCAGTCTCTCCATTATCTCCTTATAACTCAAACCATCCATTCCTGGCAACATCCTGTTAAATCTTTTCTGAACCTTCTCTAGCTTAGTAATATCCTAGTTATTATCCTTATTTCTAAACCCAGTTTGAACCTCAGCTGAAAATAAACTTTTAAATCCCAATCGCTTATCATTGTTGTATTTTGGAAACGGTCTGCCAGCCATCTTCAGTTCCTGTTAGACTCAAGAGAAAACTGTGAAACAATCACTGCTTCCTCTTTATAACCATTCACAAGCATGACTGTGTGCTCTAAAAATAACAGTAGTGTTATGTTAATAGGAACAGGGTGGTGTTTATTGTAGTATTTACAAAATGTTAGCTGAACAAAGGAATATTAAAATCAATAGCAATTGCCTTCATCTGTTCATGTATGTCTGATCTTGGGTTTGAATTATTTCAGATTTGTTTTGTGTTTTTCGGTAAATTAGTGGGTGTGTGTTTTCCTGTGTATGCATGAGTGCACGTGGCTTCTTTTAAAACTCATTCATGGGAGATAGGGATTGCGGGCTGGGCCAGGGCTAGGTACTACTGCCTATCCCTAGTTACTCTTGAGAAAGTGGTGGTGAGATGCCTTCTACAACCACTGCAGGCTATTTCATGTAGGTAGCCCCATGAAACTCCCCATGAGGGAGTTCCATGACAATGAAGAATGAAAGATAAGTCTGCATCGTGAATGGCTTGCAGTGGAAGTTAGAGGGGGTGGTGTTCCTATGTGTTGCTGTCTTTGTCCTTATGTATTTGGAAAGTGCTTTCTAAGGAGCCTTAGTGAATTCTGCAGTGCACTTGGATACAATGCACACTGTTGTATTGAGCATGGTGGGGTTTATGTTTGTGGATATGGGGCTAATCAAACAGACTGCTTTGTCCTGGATGGTGCCGAGCCTCATGATGCAGTTGGAGCTGCAAGTGTTTAGTTTTCCATCACACTCCTGACTTGTGCTTGTAGACAGTGGGCAAGCTTTGGAGAGTCAGGAGGGGACTTATTTACTGCCAGATTCTTAGCCTCTGATGTGCTCTTGTAGCCGTTGTATTAATATAAAACCAGTTCAATTTCTGGTCAATGGTGATTCGCATCGAATGTCAAAGGGTAATGGTTAGATTCTCTCTTTTTGAAGATAGTAATTGCCCGGCATGAACCTGCTTGTGTGTCTTTTTGATCCTATGTTTGTTTGCAATTGTCTGCTTACCTCGCACTGTGTATATCTATCCCAAATTATCAGACCAAATGTTATGTAGCTGCATTCACAAATCATTACAGCTACCTATGTCGAATGGCATAGGCTGACTTGTCTAACTGTCGTGATTTGATGCTACACAATTTCTTAAATGTATCATGCTCCAGCAGTTACAATGAAAATAACACAAAATAACTCTTTGTGTCATGAGAGAATCCCCACTAATGAAGCTATTAGATTTTAGCAAAGGTTTGTAGTTTATCACGGTTGATAGAAGGAATTTCCTCAGTCAAGTGAAATGGAAATTAGAGCTGTCTATAAAAGGGCAATTTTTTGATAAGAAGCAGTCACGTAAACTGTTTAGATAATGCTACTTTTTTAATACTGAAGTGCTAGTAAAAACTGTAAGATAAATTGGCTGGTTGTGGTTATTTTTAGTACTAGGGCCAACTATTTTAATAGATTTACTTTTTAACTATTTTGTGGGCGGCACGGTGGCACAGTGGTTAGCACTGCTGCCTCACAGCGCCATGAGACCCGGGTTCAATTCCTGACTCAGGCGACTGACTGTGTGGAGTTTGCACATTCTCCCCGTGTCTGCGTGGGTTTCCTCCGGGTGCTCCGGTTTCCTCCCACAGTCCAAAGATGTGCAGGTCAGGTGAATTGGCCATGCTAAATTGCCAGTAGTGTTAGGTAAGGGGTAAATGTCGGGGTATGGGTGGGTTTCGCTTCGGCGGGTCAGTGTGGACTTGTTGGGCCGAAGGGCCTGTTTCCACACTGTAAGTAATCTAAAAAAAAACTATGAAGAGTCTCATGACACTGGTACTGGTCAGATTAAAATGTAATGGAAAGTAGCATTTGTGAAATAGTAAATAACTAACGCACATGCTAAAATAACCAATAAACTAGATTCAAGATACAATATTTAACAATATGCAATAGCATTATTTTGAACAAATTTGTGCTTCATTTCTTCTATTCATTAAAGAACACATGCAACTCTACTTATAGTGTAAAATGCAATCAACATCCTGGGGCTTACCATGGACCAGAAAATGAAGTGGGTCAACCACATAAATAGTCTGGCTACAAGAGCAGGTCAAAGGCTGACAAGTTTGTGGCAAGTAACTCATCTCTTGTTTCCCTAATGCCTACAAGGAATAAATTAGGAACATGATGGAACGCTCTTCACTTCCCTGGATTGCTGCATCTCCAACAACAGTTAAAAAGCCTAGCAGCACACAAACATACAAGATACAGAAATATGAAAGAAGAGATGCAACTGAACATTTCACCCCTCAAACCTGCTCCACCATTCAATTGAATCATGGCTGACCTGTTTGTGTTTCAAATTCCACATTCTGATCTAAGCCGGATAACCGTTTGATTCCCTGCCCAACTAGAACCTATCTAACTCTATCTTAAAATTATTCAATGACTATAGTAGGCAATAGACGAAATGCAGGTATATGGGGTTAGTTTAATTTGGGGTTTGATGACTCTGTGATTCTGTGATCCCACTTCCTTTACTTTCTGAGGCAGAGTTCCAGAGTCACACAACCCTCTCACAGAAAACAGGTGTCCTTATCTCTGTCCTAAAAGGGTGACCCCTAATTTTAAAACCATGTCCCCTACATTTAGAATGACCCACCAAAGCAAACATCCTTAAATTGTCCTTCTTGTCAAGAGTATTCTTATACACTTTAATTAGATTGCTCCTGCTCTTCTAAACTCCAGAAAAACAAGCTTGGACTATCACTTCATATCAGGTGTCAGTCTAGTAATCACCCTCTGAATCACCTCCAATGGCACTTACATCCTTTCTTGAATAACCGAACCAGTATTTGAGATGTGGCCTTATCATAGCCTGCTTAAAGCATAACATATTTACTTTGGTATTTCAATTTTAACACCTTCTCCATGACAGATGTCAAGCTAACTTATCTGTCATTTCTTGTTTTCTGCCTCCCTCCCTTCTTGAATAGAGGGATTATATTTGCTGCTTTCCAGTCTGATGGAAATGAATCTAGGGAATTTTGGAAAATTAACACCAATGCATCTGCTACTTTATTAGCAATCTCTTCTAAGACACTTGGATGAAGTTCTTCTGGTCCCAGAGACTTGTCAGCTGCAGTTCCATCAGTTTGCTTACTACCACTTATCTTGTGATTACAATTTCACATAGGTCCACTCTCCCTTCTATCTCCTGATTCACAGTTATTACTAGAACATTTTTTGTATTTACGTAGTGAAAATAATAGTAAAATATTTGTTCATCTCATCTGTAATTTTGTTATTATCTACAAATAATCCCATTCTCTTTCTCTAGATGACCAACACTAACTTAACTTACTCTTTTTCCTTTTGAATAACAGTAGAAATTGCTGCTATCCATTTTTTTTTTGCAATCGTAGCTGTCTTCCTTTCATATTCAAATGTAATCTCCTGATTAATCTTTTAGTGATGCCCTATTGTTCTTCATATTCTGACCAATCATCTATCTGTCACCCATCTTTGTAAAGTTATATAGTTTTTCTTTGTAAAGTTATATAGTTTTTCTTTGGTATGATGCTTTTGCTAACTTCTTTAGTAAACCATGGATGGTGGATTCTTCATTTAGAATTTTTGCTTTTGGTAGGAATGTTAACTATCTGTATACTTATTCTGAAATGGTCCCTTAAACATGTGCCGCTACATCTTTACTGCTTTATCCCCTAGCCAAGTATACCAGTTCATTTCAGCTATCAAAATGTTCATGCCTACATTATTGCTCTTAGAGTCATAGAAATGTACAGCATGGAAACAGACCCTTCGGTCCAACCCGTCCATGCCGACCAGATATCCCAACCCAATCTAGGCCCACCTGCCAGTCCTAGGTCCAATCTTCCCTGTCAAGAAAAATGTAAAATTCAATCATGTCGTGGTTGCTACTACCTGCTAGTGCTTTACTCTGAATTAATGAATTATTCCTGTCACACTGTATGATGTAATCTGTCCTTTGGTTGGTTCCATGATGTGCTGCTTTAAGGAACTATCCTGAAAGCATTTTAGGACCTCCTCATCAAGGCTACCATGACCAATCAGACTTTTCCAGTTTATCTGCAGTTGTGGTAGCACAGTGGTTTGCACTACTGCCTCAAAGCACCAGGGACTTGGGTTCAATTCCAGTCTTGGGAGACTGGCTGTGTGGAGTCTGAATGTTTTCCGTATGTCCGTGGTGGGGGGGATTCCGCTAGGTACCCTGGTTTCCTTCCACATTCCAAAGATATGTGGATTGGCCATGATAAATTGTCTTGTAGATTCCAGGGATTAGCCATGGTAAATGCAGGGTAGGGTGGGTGGTGTTGGTTTGGGTGGGATACCTTTCCTGCAGACTCGATGGGCTGAATGGCCTCTGCCTGCACTTTAGAAATTCTATGATTAAAGTTGCCCATGATTATTGGTGTCCCTTTAGCACAAGCATCCAATATTTCTCCGTATGTACTTTGTTTCCATTGAGGTTCTGTTAAGAGTATCAGTAGACCACTTTCATAAATGACAAAAACTGATCATACATCCTGATCTTCTGAATAAAAGTGACCTCTAACAACTGGACAAATACTGTCCTTGATTATCAGTGCCACTACTCTTCTTTTGCTCAGCTTTCTAATCTTCTTGAATATGATATGCCCCTCATTATGTAAGAAGTAATTCTTGCTATCCTGTAGCTACTTCTCTGTAATGGCTGTTGAATCATATCTATTTACCTGAAAGAGAGTTAATAAATGTGTTTACATTGTTATGTATGCTACATACATTCAGATACAGACACTTTAATGTTGTCACTTTTTATCTTTGTTACATTCCCCAAAGCTTGAACGTTGGTGTAATCCTCGATTTTTCTTCATCCCTTACTGCCATTCTCTGAATCTCTCTTCCCACATTGCTACTTTCCTCTTATATATCTCTAACCTTCAATGTACCATATTCTTTTACACATTTAACCTCTTGACCACACAGTCTAGTATACAGCTCTCTTTTTGCGAAAACACAACCCAGAGCAAAACATGCTATCTGGTATACCATCGACCAACTTCAATATATACCTTCAAGCTTCACAGTTGCAGCAGTGTGTTTCATCTACCAAGGCTGCTTAGACAGCACCTTCCAAATCCATGACCTCTATCACCGAGAATGACAAGGGCAGTAAATCCATGGGACCACTATCATTTACAGTTGCCTCTCCAATCTACTCACCATCCTGACTTGGAAATATATTGCTGTTTCTTCACTGTTGCTGAATCAAAATCCTGGGAACTCTCTTCATTACACCCCTTTGATGTCCCTACATCCAAGAATTGCAGCAGTTCCAAAAAACTCAGCTCAATAGCAACTTCACAAGGGCAGTTAGGGATGGAGAATATAAACTGGCCGAGACAAGAACACCCACGTCCCATCCTCTCAATGAGTGAATAAAAAAAAGACACGAGGTCAATCAAATAACTTTTTGGAATTTTGTGTGCTATCATTCAGTATAAATATTTACCACTGGTTTTGTAATAGTAAAAGGATAATTAATAAAACAAGAATGGCATGATTAATTTTAGTAACTTTTAGAAATGCTGAACAATCTGGAAAAGGGGTGGAACAAAATGGTTGACTATGATACACCTTTGACCCTCATTACCACTCACTGCATTAGTCTGACTTTGCAAGTTTGGCACATTTTGTTTAAATATTATCATATTGATAAGAAATCATGTAAATCAAGTGGGAATCCCCTAGGATTGTTACTGACTAATTCTGTCTGAAAGAGAGTTGTAGGTTGATCTTCTACTCAGAATGATGGGGCCCCATCTGCTGAATTCATCTAGATAAATTAGACAAATCCTTAAAAAAAAAGAAATGTCCTTAGTTTAAAAACTAAGCTAATTTTAGTATTTTTAATAGTGGTATTGTTGCCAAAATTAATGACTATCTGTTTCTCTCCCGTGTTACAGTGACAATTGGTGTATGTCCACCAATTCCTTCCCTTTACCTGGACCTTCTAATCTGCGGGGCACTTGATTTATTGTAGCAGGTACTCCTCCCAATGTCTTAGCCATTACTATAGCCTGCAGGCTGGTTGTATGTCTCCTTTAAGTTGACTTACTACAGTTATTCTTTGCACTTCCTAAAGTGAAAACAAAAGATTGTTAAATAGGGTTTGTGTATCTGAACAGTTGTAGCCAATACCACGGTCGACCTTCCAAATCTCCAACAGCACAACCTTCAAGGCTTCTGCCTCCCTGCTGTGCAGTCCAGGGGCACCAATAATGTATTTGGAACTCAGTGGCTTGATAATAATTATTGTATAAGGAAAGGAAAAAAATTACTGTTCATGTTACATTGTGCTCTGCCCAATCTGATGATGGCACACTATCTTTGGGTGGAGATGGTTCCAAATGAATACCTAAAGGGAGCAGATGTATCCTGTAAGCTTCTGCAGGTCAACAGAATTATACCTAGCAAGTTAATGTAACCTGTACCTATTGCTATGATTCAATAAACTATCCTATTTTGTAAGTCAATAAGCTTTTCTGTTTGCGATTACTAGTGGTCCATTGCCTACCACTGATGATTAGTCAGGGTCTAAATTCAGTGGAGAGAATTGTTGGTTGCAAAATACCCAGATCAGAAATGGACAGGTTGGTGGAAATGATATTTGAAATGTCATTATGCTGCTAGTGGTGGGATTGTGAAACATGGCTGAGTTCCTTGATAAAACAACAAGGAAGCCTTAAGGTCCAATGATCGGTGCTAGTGCACCTTGAGCTGATCAATGCACATTGCTCCCTGAGCTCAGGTCTACCCTTCCCTGAGTCCTAACCTCCCATCTGTCTGTTTCAGACACAAACAAATTTCTTCCATCTTGATTTATCTAGCCTTCTTGGTCAGTCCTGATTAAATCATGCATCTCCAAGGATTTTGTAATTTATTTGTCCTAATTTAGGATGAACCTAATTTCTTGACTTATCTCTATGCCTTCTTGAGGAGCATTGGATTTTCTACACATCAATCTACTGGCACAATTTTGACTTTAAATGAATTCTGGAAAATGACTGAACCACTATTACTTCGTCCTAACTTTCCTCAGAGCCGTCATATTCAAAGCATCAAATCTTGGTGAATGTAGATCATATACATAAAATAAAATTCATCATCGAGGCATATGTTTTTAGTGCCTCTACCCACAGGCTATTTCAGTAACAGTGCTATGGTGGAATAGAGGGGCACTCATAGTGAATTCTTCCTCATAGCCCATGAGAATAAATCAGGTGAGCACTGAGTGCCATTCAGACACTCTCATGCAATTTTCCTCTTCATGCTGTTGAAATTTCAGGCAAGTATGAGGCCGAAAGATAAATCTAGGGACAGGCTGAGGGCAACTCTGGGAAAAAAAACCCCAGCAAACCTGCCATTCTTTTGCAGAGCTAGGAGAAATATGCTAGCTCCTTCTAATTCTGCAAGATACATCACAAGAGACAATCTACAACACATTTACTTACTTTTGGTTCCATTATTTTCAGCAGAATTCATTAAGAATCGAAGTTAAATGGTGCTGTTATTTAAGAACTCCCTCCGATAATTCCCCCACCCCATTTGAAGGTGGTGAGTGTGTAATGGGAAGGGTGTAAATAAAATTGTGGCCTTCTTTGTGTCTTCTAATCTGTCCCCCATGTTACAGTGGGTGGGTAACACACCAGGCAGGTAATCCACCCATGGGCCTATTGATGGCCATCTACTTAATGACTACTTAGGGTTTTTTTTGATTAGATTAGATTCCCCAGTGTGGAAACAGGCCCTTCGGCCCAACAAGTCCACACCGATGAGTAACCCACCCAGACCCATTTCCCTCTGACCAATGCACCTAACACTATGGGCAATTTAGCATGTTTAGCATGGCCAATTCACCTGACCTGCACATCTTTGGACTGTGGGAGGAAACCCATGCAAACACAGGGAGAGTGTGCAAACTCCACACAGACAGTTGCCCAAGGCTGGAATTGAACCTAGGTCCCTGGTGCTGTGAGGCAGCAGTGCTAACCACTGAGGCACCATCCTGACCATTATAGAGTCATAGAAATGTACAGCACAAAAACAGACCCTTCAGTCCAACTCATCCACGACGATCAGATATCCTAACCTAATCTAGTCCCATTTGCCAGTACTTGGCCCATATCCCTCTAAACCTTTCCCATTCATATACCCACCTAGATGCCTTTGAAATGTTGTAAATGTACCAGCCTCCACCACTTCCTCTGGCAGCTCATTCCATATACTCACCACCCTCTGCATGAAGCAGTTGCCCTTTAGGTCCTTTTTAAATCTTTCCCCTCTCACCCTAAATCCTCTAGTTCTGGACTCTCCAACCCCAGGGAAAAGACCTTGTCTATTTACCTGATCCATGCTCATGATTTTATAAACCTCTACAAGGTCACCCCCTCAGCCTCTTAAAAGCATAATTCTACCCCTGCTGCTAAAACAACAAGTAGGGGAAGGCAGAAGCGAGGTGGGTAGCCAACAGTTTGCAATGCACGGGCAGGAAGATGGATATCTCCTCTGGAAGGGATCTCCTCCGCCAGTTGCAGGCAAATCCCACTCCCCAATCCCCCAGCAAGATTGCAGCTCCCATTGAAACCTGCCCTCCCAGCTTCGAAAACACAGACCACCTCCCCTCCACCCCACCCTGCCTCTCCAACCCTCTGGGGTGTGCCAAGTTGACCCAGTCATGTTTCCAAAACTGGGCAGAAGTCCACGATCCAGACGTCTTCTTCAATGGGAACTGCTTGTGGTCACAACAGTGGGCCATTATTTGATCCTGGTGCTGCTGGGTCTGGCTAAACTCTGTGGGGTGAGGATTCCTCTCAGATGGGAATAGATGTTCCAGTTTGATTTAATCAGGGTTACCCCCAGCCTAATATTACTGCAGGACGGCAGAGTTTCAGGTGGGCCATGGAGCTTTTGGTTGACGCACTTCACCTGCTTTGTGTAACCCACCCCATTGTTTCACATCTACCAACAAAGCTATTGAGACTTCCACATAAATCAAAGCTATTCAACTAATCTGTGCCAATTGTGACTTTTGCAGCAGATCACACCATTTCATCTCATTCCCAGGCAGCAGGATCAGTGCCACAGACCAGGCTGTAGGAATCAGCATATCTTGTTGCAAATCCGAGAATGAACATAGGGACACACGTTATTTATCATGCTTGTACTGTAACAGTTATACTGTCGGAATTCTAAACTGCAGTATCAACTCCTTCTTTGGGAAGTATATCTGCATCATTCCCGTCTCATCCCAGGCGCATAACAGAATAGACTACACGCATTGCACTGGCCGAGCCATATCACAATGCTGAAGAATTCATCAATAGATGGTATCAATAGTGATCTGTAAAATGCTTGTCGTTTAAGATGCAAGCAGCTTTTTTTCGTATGAGAGAAGGAGATGCAAGCTCTGTTGTTTTGATTTCTGTTCAATTTTGGTTCCTGTGAAAAAATGTTTATGCTATGCCTTGTTTGATGGCCTCCCTCTCTGTGATGGTCCTACAGTGAACAATGATGAGATGTTGGGCTCCAGTGGGCATTGCACACAGAATACTGATAGAGAAGACTCGGAGACTACAGACTGGTGAGGCACATAGCCTGGTGTTTAAACAGCGATTGGGGTAGGTCATGTCCAAGCAAGTGTCAGCTGTGCCACCTCAGTGCCTTGAGTAGCATTGGGTGATGGCTGCTGTGCCACTATATTGATGGTGAATGGCAATTCTGGGATTGCCAGCACTTGACTGGGTGTACGGTCTGGGTTTCAAATGGTGCTACATCCAGGGGTGAGAATCTATTCCAGGATATCCCAACAGTAGCCAGTTCATCAGCTATGGTGAGTGGGAGAATTGAGCTAGCTTTGGAGGAGAGGGGCACCACATGCTTTGGACAGTTAATAAGTCGAATTTGTACAAATTGCATGAGTAAACCTATTAGGCCTCATGGAGTGAAACATCAATAAATTCAACAAAAAATGACACAGCCAAAATAAGGTGTGATTCAATCCTTTGTTTTCTTTTCCACAGACGCTGCCAGACTTGCTGAAATTCACACAGCCTAAGAATTGCCAGTATCTTATTACAGCCCAAAAATCTACTCTCTTTAATAGCTCATTAGATATTTTACCAAATGATTTGCACTTTTAGGACAATGCCCAGAATGATACTCAGTACCCACAAGGTCAACCTGCACTCTACAAAGTCCAGCATTTGTTTCCTGTGCTCTTTCTTTGACTGTAACCAGAAGAACAGCTTATCATTGTTGCATTATTTCTGTACTAAAGTTGATAATGTGCCATATGCCAGTACTCCCACATCCTGCCAGCTCTGGCCAATCACAGGCAGTAATAAGTAGATGCTCATGGTGCAGATAGACTTCCCATAGAAGGAGTTGATACTAAAATTTAGAGTTCCTACAATATAACTAGCATGGTAAATAATGCAAGTCCCTATGCTCATTCTAGGATTTGCAACTAGATATGCAGAAGTCCTAGCCCACCACATTGCCACAAATACAGCAGAGCTTCTGTAATCTCTCCCCTTGTGCTTTTGACAAGCCATGATTGGAATTTGCCTCCTTCAGACTTGCTGCATATGTCTATCATTGGCTTGTAAGTTTGGAGACAGACTAGTTAAAGCCATAAAACACAGATATTGACTCAATGTAACTTGGCTGTTTTGGAGATTAAGCATCTTTGCAAACTTCCTTCTTTTCTTCACATGATTTATTGCCTTCCGCCCTTAGTCATCAGGATAATTTAGTAACTGCCACGTGCAAATAAAAGACAGCAAAAAATGCCTCATGGATTTTTCATGAGAGTTTTAATTTAAGGTCTGCTGCTTGTTTGGGTGAATATAAAAAGTCCTGTGACACTATTTACAGGAAATGATTTATTGTTTATTGCCATATATTCATATCTCAACCTACACCATAAAATCTTCCACTCATCTCAGTGGGAATGTCAACTGCTTGAGATATGCCAACCAACAAAATTTCCAACCAAAAAATGATTAACCTCATTTCAACCAGACCAGGATTCCAGTGGGAGATAAATTAACAGAGAGATTTGAGCTGTAATCATAACTAGGGCTGAAATCAACACCAATTAATTTACAATTTGGCTTCTGTCCGACCTGCTTTTATCTTTATTTAAATGAGCAGTCACTTAGTCTCATTTTTGTGTTAATTTTAAAAGAAACATTTTGCATAATTAATGTAGTTTGAATTATTTTATTGCATATTTAATAGCAAGGAAGACTTTCTAACTAATGGTTGCGACCACCTTAGAATCATTAAATCACCTTTGGTACCTGCTTCATATCATAATTCATCCCAAAATGACTTTGCCCGTTCTTTTGATAATTTTTGTAGGTTTGTGCTGTTTGTGCAGACACAAGGTGTTGGAGTATTGCTTCTGTGAACGTGTTAATCAAAACAATATTTTATTAAAAGACTTGGAATCAAAAAGCAGTATTTTTCTTACTCATAGTGGCATTCTTCCTCCATGAGTCTTGTCATGGAAATAGATCATTACTCCAATTTACTTATGGATATACTGAACTCCTAAGTACAACATGTGTTTATTTAGAAAGATCTACAAGCCAAAAGATGGCTGAAGTTGTCAATTCTTTGGCTGTTGAAAATTGCTGCGTGGATTACAGTGAATCCAAGAGGAATCATGGAATGTTACATTTGAAGTCTGTGCTCTGTATGAAACACATGTTTGTGTTTTATCATTCCAGGAGCACATAACAAAGAGGGTTAAAAACCAAATTGCAGCCTCTGGTCTCCGTATGCTGGCAGGCTCATTTGCTAGCTTGTGTATCCATTGTACTCAAGTCTGCAGTGAAGGGGCATAGCTGGGAATTTCTGCTAAACAACCCTGAGTATGTAGCTAAAAAGAAATAAAGTCACTTTTATTGCTGAAAATAAATCGTCAGCAAAATCATTGCTGAAGGAACTTGACCATCTCTGTTCAGCGAGTGACGGAAACAAGAATCTCTAAATAATCACTCGACTGCCAAGGTCAGTACAGTACTAGTACGATTCTTCAGTTTAATAGACGCAATATTTTGCAATCCATTCATCATGGGAAGGCCAAAGTCTGACTTGAATACTCAGGTTTCTTTTAACTTCTGGTTTTTTTATTTCCCCTCACATTTCTAACCTGTGTATGCATGTCATGTTTCATTATCTTTCTCGCATTTTGTTCGGTTAAAAAAATCACTTTTTCTTTAACTCAAGAAAACTTAGTTAAATTGGATTTTTTTCAGAAGATTAATATATTTGGATTGGGGAAAGGTATCCATGAGAGAAGGACTTCTTTTTTATATCCACCTTGTTGCAGACAACTGAGCGAAGAGTTGCATAAAGAAATGAAGTCAATTGTTGCTCCTCATGCACGAGCTTATCCATTTATGAGTATCCCCATCCCATTCGGAATTGTAATTAGTGAGGGATACTTGCCTGGGGTCCCATTAAAGCAGGCACCTCGTGGAACCAGGGTACCTTTGGATTTCATCTAACATTTCCCACAACCCACATATGAAACTGTTTAATTTAGTGAACAATACAATTTGCTGTACATTTTTATTTTGCTGGGTAATATTGTGTCCCCATTTATGTTAGCACAATATGCAAGCAGCAGAAAGATATGGGTTGTTACTTTTTTTAAAACAACCCGGAAGGAAATATTATTAAAATAAGCATAGAGACTCATTTCCAGCTCATCTTGTACACGTCAGAAAGCACCTTTATGGCCAGCATGTTAATTTCCAAACACAACAGGTTTATTACTGGTTTTGCCATGGCGTAATATTTTTTTCTAGTCAATTCTGGGTTATTAGCAAAAGGGAAAAAAATGTTCATTTTAAAAAATGAGTAATTCTTGAGCAAGTGATTTCAGTAGGGTCACCAAACGGAAAGTTTATCACTTCTATTACAGAGATAGGATTTAATGATAAGCCTCTGAGGTACACTCTGACACAACCGAGATGCCAGTTGTCATGTGCTAGGAGTCTGCAGGAAGGTAGTAATTGGAGCAGCACGGGGCACAGATGTAGAAGAAACTCAGGTATCAAGTGTAAATAAATAACTCTTTGAACAAAAATCTTGGTGTCTGGCCTGGGTCTATCTGAAAGAGAACCCTTAATAACACAAGTATGATTTCTCTCACATTCTCTGCATATGTCACATTTTTTCACAGATCACACATTCCTTTTTGATGGCTGCTTGTTGGTTTTACTCACAAATAAAACAGCTAACTAATAGATAGAAGATTCCTATGGACAGCAGTGAGATAGACACTCATCTTGGTCTCTTTGGAGGGTTATGGTGAGGATAGGCTACAAGAGAACTCCTTGTTCATCTTCAACACAGAGGACACTTGACTTCACCTGAACAGGGAGAAGGGATTTAAATGCCTCATTGAAAGACATTATCTCTAAAATTACAGTAATTTCCTATATGGCTGCCTTGGCTAGGCACTTACCACTCTAGAATGGTACTTTGATCATGACCTTCTGACTCATGGGCGAGAGGGCTCTACTGAATGGCTGGTAAGTTATATGAGAAAAGGAAATGCAAAAGTACTAACTAATCATAATGTTTCTGGAATGATTTGGAGATGCTGGTGTTGGACTGGGGTGTACAAAGTAAAAAAAAATCACACAACACCAGGTTATAGTCCAACAGGTTTAATTGGAAGCACTAGCTTTCGGAGCGCCAATTAGTGCTCCCAATTAAACCTGTTGGACTATAACCTAGTGTTATGTGATTTTTAACTTTGTTTCTGGAAGAACTTTCTTTACTGACTCTTGAGCAACTTGTGAACTAGTTGGTGCCTTAAAAACCAATGGAGATTGTAAATTTTAAACTGCGATATCGTTCAACAGGAGGCCACAAACTGCCAATTTACTAGCCAGGCTCAGCACATTTGGATAATCTCTACAATAATGTATTACAAAAGATATTTTGTGAATGAAGGGAGGAGGATGCCCTCTCTCTCAATACATAAAGATTGTGATAATTATAGGAGTACATGATGGAGACTGTAAATGGCGTAGGAAGTGTATCAGGAACCAAATAATTTACAAGAAGTACGCCCAGGTGTTCTAGACCCTTACGAGAAAGCAGCAACTCTATTCGGATTAGAAAGTAATAGTTAAAAAAACTGTGGTTCAAATGCTAAAAACATTTGAAACAAGCATTGCGCTTCAGTGAGATCAGCATGGTTATGCAAATTATCTCATACACTATCTCAAAGAATAAAAAAAAAGAAGTTTATAAAAAAGGCCCCTGGGGCTCAGCTCACTGCGTATCAGTCACCACTATTCTTACACTCAAAGACAAAATTAATCCTAGGATAAAGCTGGTGGCCTTCCACCCTGGGGATGCACTGATTCTATCTGAACAAACTGCTGTCAATGGTGTCTCAAGTCAAAGCCTGGAAGACAGATAGAAACTGAAGGATTGTTCTGAACCTTTTGTGTATTCAATGCTTTAGTGTCTTCCAAGTTTTCTGTGGCTTGTATGATATATCACACGACTGTCTACAGACATAGAGATTCTATTCGACCATATTGAGCATCTAATGAGAGTGCAGTGCCACTTGGTGATACTTGTTTAGTTATACTACAATCAGATAGCAAATAGAAAATGCTAACCCTGTATCTGAAAGTGAAAAGCCATGTTTCAAATTAGCTACCACAAAATACGGACTTCTGAAAAAGTAAATGGCAATTCAGAATGAATCACAGGGTGAGGCACCAAACCTCCAGTTGAGAAAGCATAGGTATGTGTCTCCTGAACTGCACAAGGGTAGAGGCGACAGTAGGGTCAAAATGGAAAGTGCTGTAGTACCCAACATACTGCTGTGTCTCAAATAAATGATGTTTTGGAGCCACAGTTTGCATCTGTTACCTGTCATTGTGCAAAGACCCATCTCATATGGAGAATGGCTACAAGCAAATGTCAGGCTTCAACTACAAGAGCCCAGAATTGCCTCTGGTGACGAAACTCATTCAAATAAGTAGGAATAGCAAGTAAATGTCCTCCAAGTAAGCCATATCTGGAATACTGTAAATATTGATGAAGTCAGAGTGGTACAAATTGTGTATGTGGACTTTAGCAAAGCCTTTGACAAGATTTCACGTGGTAGATGCATTAATAAAGTTAGATCACTTGGGAATCACTGTGAACTGCCAATTGGATACAAAATTGGCTCAATGATAGGAGATAGAGGGTGGTGGTGGAGGGATGTGTTTCGGACTAGAACGGTGTTCATTAGGATTGGTAACGGGTCCAGTTTTGTTTGTCATGTATATAAATGACTTAGATGAGAACATAGTAGGCATGGTTAGTAGGTTTGCAGATGATACCAATGTTGACGGTATAGTGGACAGTGAAGAAGTTATGGGAGAAAGTGAGGACTGCAGATGCTGGAGATCAGAGCTGAAAAATGTGTTGCTGGAAAAAGCGCAGCAGGTCAGGCAGCATCCAAGGAGCAGGAGAATCGATGTTTCGGGCATAAGCCCTTTGGGTCATGATCCCTTGGGTCAATGGGCTGAGGAGTGGCAGATGGAGTTTAATTTGGATAAAAGTAAGGTATTAAATTTTGGTAAAACAAACAAGAGCATAGAACAAAGAACAATACAGTGCAGTACAGGCCCTTCGGCCCTCGATGCTGCACCGACCTGTGAAAATGTTCTGAAGCCCTTCTAACCTACACTATTCCATTATCATCCATATATTTATCCAATGACCATTTAAATGCCCTTAAAGTTGGCGAGTCTACTACTGTTGCAGGCAGGGCTTTCCACGCCCTTACTACTCTCTAAGTAAAGAACCTACCTCTGACATCTCTCCTATATCTACCACCCCTCAGTTTAAAGCTAAGTCGCCTCATGCTAGCCATCACCAACCCAGGAAAAAGGCTCTCACTGTCCACCCTATGTAATCGCCTGGTCATCTTCTATTTCTCTATTGGGTCATCTCTTACTCTTCTTCTCTCTAATGAAAACAGCCTCAAGTCCCTCAGCCTTTCCTCATAAGACCTTCCCTCCATAGCATGCAACATCCTAGGGAATCTCCTCTGCATCTTTTCCAAATGCTTCCACGTTCTTCCTATAATGCAGTGACCAGAATTTTACACAATACTCCAAGTGCGGCTGCACCAGAGTTTTGTACAGCTGCAACATGACTTCATGGCTCCGAAACTCAATTCCTCCACCAATAAAAGCCAACACACCGAATGCCTTCTTAACAATCCTATCAACTGGGTGGCAACTTTCAGGGATCTATGCATGTGGATACAGAGATCTCTCTGCTCATCCACATTACCAAGAATCTTACAATTAACCCAGTGCTCTTTGTTCATGTTATTCCTCCCGAAGTGAATCACCTCACATATTTCTACATTAAACTCCATTTGCCACCTCTCAACCCAGCTCTGCAGCTTATCTGTGTCCCTCTGTAACCTGCAACATCCTTTGGCACAGTCCACAACTTCACCGACTTCAGTGTCATCCATACATTTACTAACCGATTCTTCTACGCCCTTATCCAGATCATTTTTAAAAATGAAAAACAGCAATGACCCCAAAGCAGATCCCTGTGGTACACCACTCGTAACTGAACTCCAGGATGAACATTTCCCACCAACCACCACCCTCTGTTTTCTTTAAGCTAGCCAATTCCTGATCCAAATCATTAAAAAACCTTCAATCCAATGCTTCCGTATTTTTTGCAATAGCCTACCATGAGGAACCTTATCAAATGCTTTACTGAAATCCATATACATCACATCAACTGCTTTATCCTCATCCACCTGTTTGGTCACTTTCTCAAAGAACTCAATAAGGTTTGTGAGGCACGACTTACCCTTCAAAAAACCGTGTTGACTATCCCTAATCAAATTATTACTTTCTAGATTATTATAATTCCTATCTCTATAACACTTTCCAACACCTTACCAACAATGAAGTAAGGCTCACTGATCTATACCAGGGTTGTCTCTACTCCCCTTCTTGAACAAGGGAACAACATTTGCTATCCTCCAGTCTTCTGGCACTATCTCGTCACTGTCTATAGGAATAAAGATCAAAGCCAAAGGCTCTGCAATCTCCTCCCTAGCTTCCCAGAGAATCCTAGGATGAATCCCATTCAGCCCAGGGGGGTTAACTATTTTCACACTTTCCAGAATTGCTAACACCTGTGTGTTGCCTGTGTGAATACTGATGAAAATTATTCATTTAGCGCCTCTCCTATCTCTTTGGACTCAACACACAACTTCACACTACTATCCTTGACAGAATCTAATCTTTCTCTAGTCATTCTTTTATTCCTGACATACCTATAGAAAGCTTTAGGGTATTCCTTCATCCTACTTGTCAACGATTTCTCATGTCCCCTCCTGGCTCTTAACTCTCACTTTAGGTCCTTCTTGGCTAACGTGAAAAATTCACGCTAACTGAGCCTTCACGCCTCATCTTTACATCAGCCTCCTTGTTCCTCTTGACAAGAGATTCAACTTCTTTAGTAAATCACGGTTCCCTCACTCGACCATTTACTCCCAGCCTGACAGGTACATACTTACCAAGGACACACAGTAGCTATTCCTTGAATAAACTCCACATTTCAATTGTGCCCATCCCTTGCAATTTTCTTTCCCAACCAATGCATCCTAAATCTTGTCTAATTGCCTCATAATTGCCTTTCCCCCAGCTATAACTCTTGCCCTGCGGTTTATACCTATCCCTTTCCATTGCTAAAGTAAACATAACTGAATTGTGGTCACTATCACCAAAGTGCTCATCTACCTCCAAATCTAACATCTGGCTGAGACCATCACCCAGTACCAAATCCAATATGGCCTCACCCCTTGTTGGCCTGTCTACATACTGTGTTAGGAAACTCTCCTGCACACATTAGACAAAAACTGACCCATCTAAGGTATTCGAACTATAGCATTTCCAGTCGATATTAGGAAAGTTAAAGGACCCCATGCCTTATTACTTTCGCTCCTATCCAGAATCATCTTTGCAATCCGTTCCTCTACATCTCGGGAACTTTTTGGAGGCCTATAGAAAATTCTCAACAGGGTGACCTCTCCTTTCTTTTTTCTAACTTATTACCTCAGTAGACGAGTCCTCATCAAATGTCCTTCCTCCACCGTAATACTGTCCTTGACTAACAATACCACATCTTCCCCTCTTTTACCACCTTGCCTATTCTTACTGAAACTTCTAAACCCTGGAACCTGCAAAAACCATTCCTATCCCTGCTCTATTCATGTCTCCAAAATGGCCACAACGTCAAAGTTTCAGGTACCAACTCATGCTGCAAGTTCACCCACCTTATTCTGGATGTTCCTGGTATTGAAGTAGACACACTTCAAACAACCTTCCTGTCTGCTGGTACACTCCTGTGACCTTGAAATCTTATTCATGACCTCACTACTCTCAACCTCTTGTACACTGGAGCTACATTCAAGTTCACATCCCTCTGCTGAATTAGTTTAAATCCTCCCGAAGAGCATTAGCAAAACTCTCCCCCAAGATACTGGTACCCCTCTGGTTCAGGTGTAGACCATCTCATTTGTAGAGGTATCACCTATCCCAGAATGAGCCCAATTATCCAGGCATCTGAATCCCTCCCTCCTGTAGCAGCACTGTAACCACATGTTTAACTGCTCTCTCTATCGCTATTCCTTGCCTCACTAACACGTGGCATGAGTAATAAACTAGAGATAACAATTCTGTTTGTTCTAGCTCTAAGCTTCCACCCTAGCTTCTTGAATTTCTGTCTGACATTCCCATCCCTTTTCCTACCTATGTTGTTGGTGCCTATGTGGACCACAACTTGGAGCTGCTCCCGCTCCTCCTCAAGGATCCGTAAACATGATCTGTTCTATGTTCTATATTCAAGCAGGAGGTTGGAAGAACACAGCAAGCCAGGCAGCATCAGGAGGTGGAGAAGTCAATGTTTCAGGTGTAACCCTTCTTCAGGACTGGAGTGGGTGCAGAGGGAGCTGCAGATAAAGGGGGTGGGGGAGGGATTTGGGTGAGGAGAGGGGCAGGGTGCTGAGGTAGTGATAGGTGAACACAGGTAGAAAGTACGAACTGGTTGGACTATGGGAGGAATGAATCCAGTTGGTACCTGGAAGGAAGGGTCAATGAGAAGAATGGAATGGAGAGGGTGGGGCTGGGAAGGAAGGTTATTTGAAATTGGAGAACTCAATGTTGAGTCTCAACGCTGTAGGCTGCCCAGGTGGAAGACGAAGTGTTGTTCCTCCAATTTGTGGTTTGATTTATTGTGGTAATGGAGGAGGCAAATGATGGTTACGTTGGAGAGGGAGTGGGAAAGGAAATTAAAATGGGCAGTGACAGGGATGTCAGGTCACTCCCTGCGGGCACAGCGGGGTAGAGAAGACCACATTGGGAGCACCGGATATAATAAACTAAGTTGAAGGACCGCATCGATTTTCCTGCTCCTCAGGTGCTGTCTGACCTGCTATGCTTTTCCAGCACAACTCTAATCTAGACTCTAACAAAGAGGATTGATGAAAGCAGAGCGGTAGATGTGATCTATACAGATTTCAGTAAGGCGTTTGACAAGGTTCCCCATGGGAGACTAATTAGCAAGGTTAGATCTCATGGAATACAGGGAGAACTAGCCATTTGGATTCAGAACTGGCTCAAAGGTAGAAGACACGGTGGTGGTGGAGGGTAGTTTTTCAGATTGGAGGCCTGTGACCAGTGGAGTGCCACAAGGATCGGTGCTGGGTCCTCTACATTTTGTCATTTACATAAATGATTTGGATGCGAGCATAAGAGGTACAGTTAGTAAGTTTGCAGATTATACCAAAATTGGAGGTGTAGTGGACAGCGAAGAGGGTTACCTCAGATTACAACAGAATCTTGATCAGAT
>NC_057719.1:25759797-25773839 GCF_004010195.1 Chiloscyllium plagiosum
AAGGATGTTGCCAGGGTTGGAGGATTTGAGCTATGGGAAGAGGCTGAACAGGCTGGGGCTATTTTCCCTGGAGCGGAGGCTGAGGGGTGACCTTATAGAGGTTTACAAAATTATGAGGGGCATGGATAGGGTAAATAGCCAAAGTCTTTTCCCTGGGGTGGGGGGGTTCAGAACTAGAGGGCATAGGTTTAGGGTGAGAAGGGAAAGATATCAAAGAGACCTAAGGGGCAACTTTTTCATGCAGAGGGTGGTACGTGTATGGAATGAGCTGCCAGAGGAAGTGTTGGAGGCTGGTACAATTGCAACATACTGTACATCTCTATGAATCTATCTGCAGTCCTCACTTATGCCTAAGTTGAAGGAGTCGCAAGTGATTCTCTGTCTCACCTGGAAGGACTGTTTTGAGCCCTGGGTGGAGGTGAAGGGGGTGGTGTACTGGCAAGTTTTACCCTTTCTGTCATCCAGACAGCTCTCCACCACATCTCCTCCATTCCCTGCTCCACTGCTCTAAATGCCCCCCACCTCTAAACAAAATAAAGACAGAGTCCCACTTGCCCTCACCAACCACCCCACCAGTCTCCGCATCCAACGTATTATCCTTAAATATTTCTGCCAACTCCAACTAGACCTGACCACCAAGAACATCTTCTCCTTCCCACCCCTCTCTGCCTTCCCACCCCTCTTTGCCAATCCTTGGTTCAGGATTAGAATGGTGCTGAAAAACACAGCAGGTCAGGCACCATCCGAGGAGCAGGAAAATTGACGTATCGGCAAAAGCCCTTCATCAGGATCAGCTCTTCCTAATGAAGGACCTTTGCCCGTAACATCGATTTTTCTGCTCCTCGGATGCTACATGGCATGATGTGCCTTTCCAGCACCACTCTAATCTTGACTCTAATCTCCAGCATCTGCAGTACCCACTTTAACCCAATCTTTGGTTCACGCCACTCTCCCCACTGACTCCCCTGAATCCCACGAACCTACCCCGCAACTGGAAAAGATGCAAAACCTGCCGATACACCACCTCCCTCACCTCCATCCAGGGCCCCAAACAGAGATTCGCCTGCCTCTCCTCCAATCTAGTTTACTGTATCTGGTACTCCCAATGTGATCTTCCCTACACAGGGGAGACCAAACATAAATTAAGGAAACAGTTTGGCGAGAATCTCAGTCAGGCCCACAGGGGCTGACCTGACCTCCCAGTCACTGTCCATTTTAACTTCCCTTCTCACTCCCTCTCCGACATGACCACCCTCGGCCTTCTCCATTGCCACAGTGAATCACACCACAATTTAAAGGAGCAAGGCCTCACCTTCCGCCTGGGCAGCTGACAGCCCAAAGGACTCAACATTGAGTTCTCCAATTTCAAATAACCTCCCTTCCCATCTCCGACTCCCTTTCCAGCCCCAGCCCCTTCCCCTCCCTTCCATTACTTTGATAGACCCTTCCTTCCAGCTACTAACCAGATTCATTCCTCCCATTGACCAACTAGGTCATACCTTCTATCTGTGTTCACCTATCACTAACTCAGCAACCTCCCCTTCCCCACCCAAAACCCTCTCCCAACTGCCCCCCATTATCTGCAGTTCCCCTTACACCAACTCCCACTCCTGAAGAAGGGTTACACCCAAAATGTTGACTTCTCCACCTCCTGATGCTGCCTGGTTTGCTGTATTCTTCCAGCCTCCTGTTTCTGAACCTTGGGTTAAGGCATTTAACATGCTTGCCTTCATTGCTCAGATCTGTGAGTATAGAGTTGGAATGTCATGTTGAGGTTGGTGATGCCTCTTCTGGAGTACTGTGTGCAGTTCTGGTCGCCCTCCTGTAGGAAGGGGGTATTATTATATTGGAGAGGGTTCAGAAAAGATTGCTGAGAATGGAGGGCTTGAATTATAAAAATAGGCTGGGACTTTTTTCACTGGAGCATAGAAGTTAGGAGTGACCTTATAGAGGTTTGTAATATCAAGAGGGGCATAGATAAGGTGAGTAGGTCTTGTGAGTAGGTTTCCTGATGAAGGGCTTTTGCCCGAAATGTCGATTTTGCTGCTCGTCGGATGCTGCCTGAATTGCTGTGCTCTTCCAGCACCACTGATCCAGAATCTGGTTTCCAGCATCTGCAGTCATTGTTTTTACCTGAGTAGGTCTTGTCCCTAGCATGGGAGAATGCAAAATTAGGGGACCTATTTTCAAAGTGAGAGGAGAAAGCTTTAAAAGAACGTGAGGGGCAACTTTTTTATACAGAGAATGGTTTGTGTGTGGAACGAAATGCCAGAGGAAGTAACGGGAGAAGGCACAGTAACAACATTTAAAAGATATTTGGATAAACATGAATAGGAAAGGTTTGGAAGAATATGGGCCAAATGCAGCAAGTCAGATCAGTTTAGTTTGGGAACATGATCGATGTGGACTAGTTGGACTGAAGGATCTGTTTCTGTGCTGTATGGCTCTATGTAAATAATCGTATTAAGAATACAGGTACAGCAGGCAGTGAAGAAAGCTAATGGCATGCTAGCCTTCATAGCAAGACGAATTAAGTATAGGAGCAAAGAAGTCCTTCTGCAGCTGTACAGGGCCCTGGTGAGACTGCACCTGGAATTTTGTGTGCAGTTTTGGTTTCCAACTTTGAGGAAGGACATTCTGGCTATTGAGGGAGGGCAGCGTAGGTTCACGAGGTCAATTCCCAGAATGGCGGGACTATCATATGTTGAAAGATTGGAGTGACTGGGCTTGTCTTTACTTGAGTTTAGAAGGATGAGAGGGGATCTGATTGAATTGTATAAGATTATTAAAGGACTGGACCCTCTGGACGCAGGAAGTATGTTTCCACTGATGGATGAGTCCAGAGCCAGAGGACACAGTTTAAAAATAAAGGGTAGGCCATTTAGAACAGAGTTGAGGGGAAATTTCTTCACCTAGAGAGTGGTGGATATATGAAATGCTCTGCCCCAGAAGGCAGTCGAGACCACATCTCTGGATACTTTCAAGAAATAGATGGATAGATCTCTTAAAGATAAGGGCGGCACGATGGTACAGTGGTTAGCACTGCTGCCTCACAGCGCCAGAGACCCGGGTTCAATTCCCACCTCAGGCGACTGACTGTGTGGAGTTTGCACATTCTCCCCGTGTCTGCGTGGGTTTCCTCCGGGTGCTCCGGTTTCCTCCCACAGTCCAAAAATGTGCAGGTCAGGTGAATTGGCCATGCTAAATTGCCCGTAGTGTTAGGTAAAGGGTAAATGTAGGTGTATGGGTGGGTTGCGCTTCGGCGGGTTGGTGTGGGCTTGTTGGCCCGAAGGGCCTGTTTCCACACTGTAATCTAATCTAATCTAATAGTGGAATCAAGGGCTATAGGGATAAGGCAGGAACAGGATACTGACTGTGGATGATCAACCATGATCATAATGAATGGTGGTGCTGGCTCGAAGGGCCGAATGGCTTATTCTTACACCTATTGTCTATTCATATCACGGAGTATTTTTTGCTAATACCCAATCATACAATTGTAATACTGTATTTCTAAAAGTAAGGAGTCACCAAGATTTCAGGGAATAAGACTGATGCTGCTGCTGCTGCTGCACTATTGTTAGACTGATATTGGATCTTTCACATCAATTACAGTCCACCAGCTGGTAATGCAGTTACCCACCAGAGCCATTTATTTAACTCGGACAGACAGAGCAGTAAAACACTGAACACAGCAGTGTTCACCACAAGCAAAAGGCAAATGCGTCAGTGAAGCATGCAAACTGCCCCCATGCAATGATGTCCACTTTGATCACTTTTACTGGCTTGGCAATTTATTCATTATAGAGAAAAGTTGAAGAAGTATTTAAATTGCTGGCTCCTAACATGTTCTCTGTCGGTGCTTGGGTTAGCTGCCGCTTGGAGGAGCCATTTAGGCTGTTCGAAGAATAATCTTAAATGATAAGTGAACGGGATCGAGCGTTTGCAACAAAATACCGAACAAGGTAAAAAGGAATTTCCAAAAGAACGACCACTTTCAAATAGTTTAGACAACACAATCTGACCCACTGGCATAGCTGACCCAGAGACTTAAAAAAAATCCAAGTCTAATCCACAAAGGGTCTGACTTCAAACCTTCCGCTAAAGACTGTAATGAGTGAACGAAACTTTAGTCAAATAAAAGTTGAAATCTAAACATTTCCTCTTTGTGTTTTTTTATAGCTCGATGGGGAGTGAATGTTTTTAATAGGAGTAGCCCCCACCCACTGCTCGGACTTGACCTGACCACAGCGGCTGAAACACACTTACCCCGGGCGGCTCCCGGTGGAGTATTTCCGTGACTTTTTCTTTCCTGGTGTTGAGTTGAAGCCACACTGGACAAGTCCTGATGAGTTTATCCGGAATGCTGATGCCTGGAAACGGCGAAGGGACAGTGGCGGTGGCAGGCTGTCCACATTCATCTTTCGCCCCTAGCAGTGAACTAAAGGGACACAGAACATAACCTGGCTGCATTATAGATAAGAGTTAGAATTTACGTGGCAATGGGACCGGCCACACTAATAACAATGTTGACAGATTATTTGACACAACAGTACGAGTGAAGTCAGACTTTGCAAAGTTGAATTTGCATGTTAATGCACAAACTTGTGAAGTGCATTAGGAGAAAGCTCCTGGGATAGTAAGATGCTTTGTTTTGTTAAAATAAAAAACCCTGAGCAATAACCAGTCTGTTCAATGTTAAGCTACATACCCTGGCCTGTCTCCAGTTTCCACTTCTTGTCCAGATGTTCTCTCCATCATCGCTTCGCTCGATCAGCCCCACTGTGCAGACCCATTTAAAGAAATATGCTGACTTCAGCACTGTCGTTTCCAAACTGAGCAATAACTCCACATTTTAGTAAGAAGAATAACGCACTTTGCCTCTCAGTCAGAAAGATGGCGTTGGATTGAGCAGACTTTGAACACTAATAGACGTAGAAATGCAGGAAGGCGTGCGCTGTGGGTTTTCTCTCTCTGACTTCCTGTATTGTGTGAACAAACGGGGGGGGATCTGAGGAAGAGGCAGCTCGAAATGGTCAAGCTTTCAGTATCACTAACTCAAAGCTTTCCCTGCCTTGGAATTTTACACGGTGTGTGGGAGGAGCACTGACATCATCTGGCAAGTTGTGGAGCCAAATCCACTTCAAATCTGGCCGAAGCGCTCCAAGTTAAATAAGTAAATGTCTTATTTTTGTTTGCAGATGTGGCTGCATTGCTTTGACTATTCTGGTGCCTTTAAGGGTGAGTAAGCTCTTTATCCACCCGCCCCCTTCCCCACCCTCACACTCCAAACAGAGCTTTTCCTAAATAAGACCAGACGGTTCCCTACACTTATAGCATGTTCCAATCAAACCTAGGCAGTGGAAGTCTGTAAAGTTTTGCAACTGCTTACTTTGATTCAGCGGCGCAGAAAGGAGAGCTGCATCAGCGCATTTCCCAAGAACAAACCCAAACAAAGTTTATGTGGGGAGACAAAAGGTTTTCAAAACATGTTAGAAGATAAAAATGATCGGCTACAAAATATTCTGAGCAGAAAGAATGTGATTTACTTGAAAAATAGTTCAGACCTTTTGGCGTCTTGGGTGATGGAAACGAAGTATCCTTTGCACAAACAGCTCAAGGCAACATCTGTTTCCAGAACTAAGCAAGCTGAATTCCTTAAATGCTGTGCTACAGAAATGACTGACTTCCATTTCTTATATTGTTAAACCTCAACAGCTTAGACATAAATAAAGGAACTGATTTAAAGCTTCTCTTTAAAGAAACGAATCACTCTAATTTTTGATCACTGATTGAATATTCATTTTTATGATTCATTATTTTTATTCACTACCTGCAAAGTTAAGTTTAAAATTCCGAGCATATTTTATGCCCGACTTCAAATTGATTTTTGACAGTAACTGCAGTTTTAAAGTTCAGAAATAGCCTTTTTCTCTCCACGGCTACCTCAGTGCTAGGGACCCGGGTTCAATTCCAGCCTCAGGTGGCTGCCTGTGTGGAGTTTGCACAATCTCCCCATGCCCGCGTGGGTTTGCTCAGATGTGCAGGTCAGGTGAATTGGCTGGGCTAAATTGCCTGTAGGGATGTGTAGGTTAGGTGCATTAGTTAGGGGCCAATATAGGAGTGGGTCAGGGTGGGTAACTCTTCAGAGGGTTGGTGTTGGGCCAAAGGGCCTGTTTCCACAATGCAGGGGTTCAAATTCTTCTTAAAATCAGTATTGATCACACAAGAAAGATTTTCGGCTGTAACTATGCTTTCAAATCAAAACTAAATCAATTCTGTCGTGAACTGGAGCTCCAACCCTCACATCAGTGGTCAAGAACATAGAAAAAGGACCCTTAACCCATTGTGTTCTTGCTGGCCAAAAACAAGCTCCTAGGTATTCAAATCCCATTTTCCAGCACTTAGCCAATATCCTTGTATGCCTTGGCATCATAAGTGCACATCCAAATACTACCAGCATCTTATGAGGGTTTCTGCCTCTATCACCCTTACAGCAGTGAGGCAGATTCCCACAGTCCTGGAGAGAAAAAAAAGTTTTTCTTCATATCTCCTCTAAACCTTCTACCCTTTAATTCAAACCCCTGCTCCCTGGCCATTCATCTCTCCAACAAGGAATCATAACTTAATACATCTCCATCATGTCCCCTCTCAATCTCCTTTGCTGTAAGGAAAATAATCCCAGTCTATAAAATCTCTCTTCAGAACTGAATCTCTCCGGCCCAAGCAACATCCTAGTAAATCTGCTCTGCACCCTCTCTAGTACTGTCACATCTCCTATAATGTGAAGTCCAGAGCTGCATCTAATACAATTTACCTGTGGTGTAAATAACATTTATACAAGTCCAGAATAAGCTCGCTACTCTATGTCTCAACTAATAAAGGAAAGTATATGATGTGCCTTCTTAACCACTTTATCCGCCTGTCTGGATACCTTAAGGGACTGGTGTACATGCACAACAAGGTTCCTCTGATCTTCGGTGCTTCCCAAACTGTACTGTTTATCATGTATTCCGTTAGGAGAAAGTGAGGACTGCAGATGCTGGAGATCAGAGCTGAAAAATGTGTTGCTGGAAAAGTGCAGCAGGAAGGGCTTATGCCCGAAACATCGATTCTCCTGCTCCTTGGATGCTGCCTGACCTGCTGCGCTTTTCCAGCAACATATGTTTCAGCTCATGCATTCCGTTGCCATGTTTGTTTTGCCCAAATGCATCATCTCACGCTTTTTCGTTTGCCACTGATCAGCCCATCTGACCAGCTTTTGTCCACGACGGTCAAAATCTCTAACATCACTTGGTCTGACCTGTGTCATTTGTATGCGTGGACAGTGCCATTTGTGCGAAAAGGATGCACATTTTCCATCTGTCACCTGGACCTTTATATGGGCTTGAACATTTTTAATTAACCTGTTCAGATATATTATAACACAACTCTGTTGTATGTGGGACTTAAACCTGGTCCTTCTGGCCCAGAGGTATGGATGCTACCACTACACCACCAGAGCTCTATCCCTTTGAGCCACCTTGTTATAGAACAGACGATTATAGAAACAAACTGCATTTAATGGAGATGAAAATTGGGCAGTTTCTGTATTAAGCATCAAGCCATTTTTGTATTCAGAAGGTAAGTTGAGCAATTATCTTGACACAAATCTTGCTAATGAACAGGATAAGTAATCTATACCTCAGCTTGATGGTGAAAAAAATACACCATTGAATGATCAACACATTCTTTTCAGTGACTTTTGTTTCTAGTCAAAGTTCTGTTTTTACTGCAATGAGTCACACAGTCACAGTTAAAAGAGGAAAGATGAATTCTGTGTAGCTTTTAATTCTGAATATACATTGGCTCATTGGTCTGTGGGAGAGAGTGCAGACTGCAGATGTTGGAGATCAGAATCAAAGAATGTGTTGCTGGAAAAGCACAGCAGGTCAGGCAGCGTCTGAGGAGCAGGAGAATCGATGTTTCGTGCATGAGCCCTCCCTACTCATTGGTCTGTGGCAGGAAAACAGCCCATTAGTTTTCCAGCGTGGATTAGTAACTTGCCCTGCAGGTGGTTTGGAAGCGGGGAGGAGGGGGTCATTTCTTTAGTTTGTGGGATGTGGGCATCACTGTCAAGGCTGGCATTTGCTGCCATCTCTACTGCTCCCTATTGCTGGGGAGAACAGCCAGTAGTAGCTTAGGTATTTTCTAATCAGCCTGTTCAGAGATGTTAATACACACTTCAGGAGCAGGTGGGACCTGAACGCAGGCCTTCTGTACTACAAGAGCACTCTCTCAGAGTTAAGAGTGTGGTGCTGGAAAAGCACAGAGGTTAGGCAGCATCCGAGGAGCAGGAGAGTCATATCACAAATGGGCACTAGCTACGAGTGGTTGAAAGCCATATGGATGGCTGATTTCACCAGGGAACAAAACCAGGTCGAAACAGTCAGAGGACTGAGCTGAAGACTTTTTTTAGAATAATGTATGCGAAGTGAACCACCAAACTGTGACAACATTGCCACAGAGCTGAGAGGATAGAGCAGACTTCCTGTAGGTGTGCTGCTTTGATGCCAAGTGTGACGTCCTCAGCCATCTATCTATCTTCTGTGGAATATGTAGCAAGATCTGCAATGCAAGATCCCGAATCAGCAGCTTTGACTGAAGGTCAAATAGAATCAAAACATTATAGAGTTTTTACAGAATGGAAAGAGTCTATTTGCCCATCATGTCATCAAGTATCCATCTATTTTAATGGCATTTTCCAGCACGTGGCTTGTCGTCTTGTATGCTATGGCATTTTAAATGCTCATCTGAGTAGTCTTTAAATTTCTTGAGGGTCCTTGCCTCTACCACCCTTTAAAAAAGTGAGTTCCAGGTATCCACAATCTCTGAAGCAATTTATTTTTTTCAAATTCCCTTTGAATCTCCTGCTCCTTCCCTTAAACCCATATGCACTGGCTATTGGCCCCTCTACTAAGAGTAAATAAAGGTTTCTCCCTATCTGCCCTGTTTATGCTACTCAAAACTCTGCACACATCAGTCAGACAGTCAGATCTCCCATCAGTATTCTTGGCTTGAAGGAAAATGACCCCAATCCATCTAGTTTTAACCACTTATCTACCTGTCCTGCTGCCTTGAAGGGATCTATGGACATGCATTCCAAGATCCCTCAATCTTCTGCATTTCCTACATCCTGTCATTCAACTTGTACTTCCCTACCTTGTTCGTCCTCCAAAATGCAAGATTTCTGATGAAGGGCTCATGCCCAAAAACTTGATTCTCCTGCTCCTTGGATGCTGCCTGACTTGCTGTGCTTTTCCAATTCCACACTCTCGACTCTGAGCTCCAGCATCTGCAGTCCTCATTTTCGCTTCCCAAAATGCATCACTCATACTCATCAGAATTAAATTCCATTTGACATTCTACAGGCCATCTGCTCAACCCATCTACATCATTCTGCAGTCTAAGGCTTACCTCCTCACTATTTACCACATCACCAATTTTTGTGTCATCTGTAAATTTATTGATCATACCTCCTACATTCATGTCTTGATCATTAATGTACACAAGAAACTGCAAGGGATCTAGCACCAAACCCTGTCGTACACCACAAGACACAAGCCATCCAGATAGAAAAACATCCTTCAACATTCCCTCTAATAAGGAAATTTTGGATCCAATTTGCCAAATTGCCCTGGATCTCAAGGGCTGTTAGATTCTGAAACAGTCTGCTATGCAAACCTTGTCAAAACTCTTAATGACAGCTAAATAGACCATAATCAACTGGCAGAAAGAAAAAGAGATCATCTGCAGTCCCCTCGTTCTCCTCTGTATAGAATATCTCAGGTACATGGCCCTCATCTACACACCTAGTGATCTACTCAAGGAATTCATCAAATTTGTTTGACATGATCTCCCTCTCAAAAAGCCATGTTGACTATCCTTGATTAATCCTCTTAGAATGTTTCCCTACCACAGATATCAGACTCATTACCCTAATTTCCTGGTTAATCTCTGCCACCCTTCTTGAAATGGCACCACATTGGTTGTCCTTCAGTTCTCTGGCAACCCTCGTGCGGTCAGAGAGGATTGAAAAGCTAATATCAGAGCCCCTGCAATTTCTGTTCCAGACGGTCAATTGGTACAATTGACAGGCTCCTCCAAAAGGTTCATGAGATGTAGATAACGACTAGAGGGCACAGATTGAAAGTTATTGATTCAAGGATTGAAGTGGAGATATGAACAGGTTTTTTTTTATTCAGAGAGTGGTATTGGTCACTTATTGTCATCTGCGTCATTAATACCTTTGGTGGATATCTATCAATCTAAAAGTCTCCCTCTGCTCTGCAACTCTGTTTAGCACAATTTAATTTGCAGAAATATTCTTCAGTGCAGTTTCCATTTCAGAGCACCAGCCTGCCTTTAGAAAGGAGAGGCTGAATGTACTACGTAGTTTGTGAGCAATGCTTTTGCACTTCCCTCCAGAGCACAAAGGCAACTGACAATGTTAAGAAGTAGGAAGGAGCTTGAAATTGACAGAAAAATTAAACATTGTAGGAATAACTTTGCATAGTCCCACAACAATGGCCGTCTTTCCCTCCGCCAACCCCCAAACTTCCCCTTATTTTCTATGGGTGGAGTCAAGAGTAGCTTTATTTGTCATTTCCACCAAATACAACACATACAGTAAAAACGAGACACCGTTCCTCCAGGACCAAGGTGCTACACGGACAGCACAAACTACACGATCATGCACAGGGCAGCATAAAGTGCATAAGAAGTGCAAATTGCACATGACAGCACAGTAATTCCTGACATGTCAAGACAATAGGCACAGTGGTGTACAAATTACAGTGTAATAAATGAATAAATTAATAAAGCATTGTTCTAGCAGCAATTCGGAGCCATGCAAAGAGTTTCAGATGGAATAGAGTGTGACCATATAGTGTTAAGCAGCCTGATGGCCCAGGGAAAGAAACAATTGCACAGTCTGGCCGTGAGAGACCGAATGCTGATATCTTCTGCCAGATGGCAGGAGGGAGAAGGGTTTGAGTGAGGGGGGTGTCGGGTCTTCCACAATGTTCTTAGCCTTTCGGATGCAGTGTGTGGTGTAAATATCTGTAATGGCAGACAGACCAATGGCAAGTTAGTCAACGAGATGTCTAACAAGCATTAATCCTCTTGCACTAGTTAACTCAATACTTATTAGTGTGAATTGGCCATGCTAAATTGCCTGTAGTGTTAGGTGAAGGGGTAAATGTAGGAGAACGGGTCTGGGTGGGTTACGCTTCGGCGGGTCGGTGTGGACTTGTTGGGCCGAAGGGCCTGTTTCCACACTAAGTAATCTAATCTAATCAATACTTATTAGTAAGAATCTCACTACACTGCCTGTGAAAAGCATGAATAATGACATGAGATGATCTTGACATTTAGATGGGCATCATCCGAATTCTTGTCTGATTTAAAAGACATCTGGAAGGGTTCAGTGAGGGAAATGCTGGCAAATGGACTAGATTAGGTTATGACATCTGGTCGGCATGGACAAGTTGGACTGAAGGGTTTGTTTCCATGCTGTACATCTCTATGACTCTAAATAAGAACACGCAAACGATACAAAAAAGCTGATAAATCTCAATCAATGCTGCAATGAATATATTTTTAAGTTGTCTACACAAGTGATATAAATACTTATGTGTCTCTGGATGTTCACTGTACAATCACTGTTTCCATGGTATCATTTCAGGTGAATTAATTGAGGGGGGTATAAAACCTTAAGATTGGATGAGTTGGTGGCAGATGTGAAGATAAAAATCTATGACCCACGTTAATCTAATGTCTATACTGTTGTCAGGAGGCAGGCGAGTGAGGTGTTGCTCCTACAGTTCACATTGAGCCTCACTTATTTCCTGTTGCAGCATGAGGCCGAAATGTTGGCAGGGCAGCACAATGGTGTTCATTGGCAGGCAATTTGAAGCTTGGGTTCTGAGCTTTCTGTCCAGACTTCTGAGGTGGGAGCCTTCATAACGAATGAAGGCCATCCAGCAAACCAAACAGGCAACAGTGGAATGAATCATTGCAGAAACCACACCTCCATGGATAGCCATGACTGGAGGTGTTGGTCTGGGGTGGACAAAGTCAGAAGTCACATGACACCAGGTTATAGCCCAACAGTTTGAAATCGCAAGCTTTTGGAGTGCTGCTCCTTCATCGGTTGAAATGGAGGGAAACGCATAGATTTTACAGGCGGTGGGATCATTGCAAGTATACCAAGTATTTAAGAGTGTTAAAAGATATTACAGATGGTGTGAGTGCGGTGTAGACAGACTGAATAATAAGTCTTTGGTCAAAAGTCTCAGATGGTTTGAGTAAAGTGTCAACTGCTGAATAGCAAGTGAAGGGATGACCTATGATCCAATTAGTTAAAACAGAGAGATAATTACAAATAATCAAAAATAAGATAGTGCTGGGAACAAACCAAATGGCTGGAATAACTTGGTAGGTACAAGAGTCGCACAATGTGGGTCTAACCAAAGTAACAAGTAATCCAAAACTGTAAAAATTAATTAAGATAGAGAGATCATAACAAGTTATCAAGATGATTGTGTCAAAACAGAACAGTAAGGAAGATTTTACAGATACAGAAGAATATGGTGGGGTTACATGTAGTGCGACATGAATCCAAGATTGCGGTTCAGGCCATCTTCATGAGTTTTCACTTGGCCATGAGTTTCTGCTCGGCGATTCTGCATTGTTGTGTTTCTCAAAGGGCACTTTGCAGGATATTTACTGGAAGATTGGAGGCAGAATGCTCTTGACTGCTGAAGTGTTCCCCAACTGGGAGGGAACATTTCTGTCTGGCGATCTCTCTGCCTATAAATCCTGTGCCTGTGTGCTTCCCTCCACTTCACCTGATGAAGAAGCAGTGCTCCAAAAGTTTGTGGTTTCAAATATACCTGTTGGATTATAGCCTGATGTTGTGCGACTTCTGATTTTGTCCCCTTTACAGCAGTAGCTGCAGTATTCCTTGCTTAATGGTTTCAAAGCTACCTTGAGAGTGAAATCAGGGAAATGTTTACGTGAGAGTAGGGTGTTATGTAGGTGAGGGTTAGGATGCCAGGTGGCTGGGGATGGGGAGGGGTAAGATACCAAGTGGATTGGAGTTTCATTTGGCAGATAATTGAGTGACTGGCCACAGTGGGTCATGTGTTTAATGTTGTGCATTTGTGTACCCAGGACAGGTGGAGGTGGTGAGATTTTGGCGTTGTCTGTAGGGATATTAGTCAAGTGTCTGTATATAGGAGGTGTGAAGGTTGAAGGTCATGTTGTGGCTGTACAGGACCACTGTTGGAATATTGTGTCCAGTTTTGGTCTCCTTCCTTTCGGAAAGGTGTTGTGAATCTTGAAAGGGTTCAGAAAAGATTTACAAGGATGTTGCCAGGGTTGGAGAATTTTAGCTTTAGGGAGAGGCTGGGGCTGTTTTCCCTGGAGTGTTGGAGGCTGAGGGGTGACCTTATAGAGGTTTACAAAATTGTGAGAGGCATGGATGGGGTAAATAGGCAAAGTCTTTTCCCTGGGGTTGGGGAGTCCAGAACTAGAGGGCATAGGTTTGGGGTGAGAGGGGAAAGTTATCAAAGAGACCCATGGGGAAACTTTTTCACGCAGAGAGTGGTACGTGTATGGAATGAGCTGCCAGAGGAAGTGATGGAGGCTAGTACAATTGCAACATTTAAAAGGTATTTGGATGGGTATATGAATAGGAAGGGTTTGGAGGGATATGGGCCGGGTGCTGGCAGGTGGGACTAGATTGAGTTGGGATATTTGGTCGGCATGGATGAGTTGGACTGAAGGGTCTGTTTCCGTGCTGTACGTCTCTATGACTCTGTGACTCTATGAGTGTGTAAGCAGAAGGAGTCAGGTAGTCATTGTCTATGTCGAGGAAGTGTTAGATGATTCTTGGTAATGGAGAGGATTAAGTGTACAGTGAATGGGCAAGTGTCTGGGAGAGGGGGTTTGGCTATTTGTAGTGGAGAGCAATGGGGATTTGGGTAAACAAATGGTGC
>NC_057719.1:25774339-25794290 GCF_004010195.1 Chiloscyllium plagiosum
AACCCCCACAACCCTATCCAACACCGCTCCCTGTCCACCACCCTGTGTGCCCCCCATCCATCCCCGCCCCTTCTTCGGGGCAGCCGGACTGGACATCAACAACAAGACTGCTGTTGCCTTTGGGGATGTGAGTCTCCAAATAGCGCGCACACACACATACACAAACACAAAACATTTTACTGCAACTTTTTGACATGTTCCACGTTTGCCCTGTACAAGACAATGTTGATCAGATTATTTGGGGAAGTGGGTGCGGTTTAGGGCACACCCCTCTGTAGAACTCCAGGGGAAGTGTGTGGGTAGAGAGAGAGAGGGCGGAAGGTCAGTCATTTGGAGATGGTGCCTGTTTAGTCACTGTAAACAAAAGACACGGTCAGTGCTGGAAACACATCTTTGATGTAATATTTCTATTGGGACCTTGAGATCTCCTTCAGATAATCTGATATTTGGATAATTGATATTCAGATAATCGAGGTTCTTTTGTATATGAGCCGAGGGGGAGCTGTCTGGAAGACCTCCACAAACACCTCAGTTAAAGACGATGAACACCAGCCTTGCACAGCAAACAACCGAGACAGTCTGGAGCCGACAAAAATACAAAACTATTCAACTTTTAATTGGTTTGCTCAGACACAGACATACCGAACATTTCACACCATTGTACTACATGCAAACCTGAATGTGAAGGCCTTACATTATCAGTAAACTTTAACCTACATCCATCCAAGAGCAATACTGGAAATTCAAAACTATTGGAAACCTATTCACTTTTATCGGAGAACCATTCACAGCTCAGCTAATAACCAGGAGGCTCAGTCAGCTCCGAGAGGACGAAAAACTCAGTAATCAAATCCAGATTTGATGGAAGATAAGGAGAACCAACAGTCACAGAGTCATTCATCAGAGATATACAGCATGGAAACAGACCCTTCAGTCCAACTCATCCATGTCGAGCAGATATCAGAAATTAACCTAGTCCCATTTGCCAGCATTTGGCCCATATCACTCTAATTCTGGATTAGTGGTGCTGGAAGAGCACAGCAGTTCAGGCAGCATCCGAGGAGCAGTAAAATCGACGTTTTGCCCGAAACGTCGATTTTACTGTTCCTTGGATGCTGCCTGAACTGCTGTACGTTTCCAGCACCACTCTAATCTAGACTCTGGTTTCCAGCATCTGCAGTCATTGTTTTTACCTAATTGATATTAACCCTACTGTGAATCGTCTTGCAAGGATGCCTGCCTTGAAGAAGTTTTCCTCCTCTCTCTACAAGAATCTCAGGGAGTCCCTCTCCCACTGCAACTCCCAGCTTTATTCCTGATGAAGGGCTTTTGCCCGAAATGTCAATTTTACTGCTCCTCGGATGCTGCCTGAACTGCTGTGCTCTTCCAGCACCACGAATCCAGAATCTGGTTTCCAGCATCTGCAGTCATTGTTTTTACCACATCACTCTAAACCCTTCCTATTCATGTAACCATCCAGATGCCTTTTAAATGTTGTAATTGTACCAGCCTCCACCACTTCCTCTGGCAGCTCATTCCATACACATACCATACTCTGCCTGAAATGTTGTCTCTTACAACCCTTTTGAGTCTTTCCCCTCTCATCCTAAACCTATACCCTCTAGTTCTGGACTCCCCCACACCAGGGGGAAAAAAACCTTGTCTATTTACCCTAACTATGCCCCTCATGATTTTGGTATAACTGGAGAACCCTGATCTTTAAGGGAGATTGGATTCAGCGAGCAGGTCAGCCAGAGTGGAGAGAATCAGCCACAGCCAGACGCCGTCAGGAAAAGAAAGAGAAAAAAAAATCTTCTCATCCACAAACCTCTGCATACTGATGAGAAGTGGTAGGAGAGCCAAGTTACCGACCGGGGCAGCGCCAGCAACATCCACCACTGTCCAGGCTGACAGATCCCACTTCAGGGCTGAGGATATGGTCATCGAGACCCTCTGTCCCAGCTCAGTTAGGTAGAGTAGGAAGGGTGGGCCTCAGGCCCAACAGTGCTGGACAACCCCAGGGAAGGGAAGCAGGATAGAACCCCGGGATTAATGTTCTTTCTCTCTCACTCTCCCCTTTCCTCTGTCACCCAGTAATTAACAGCTCTCTGTAATTTTAAACCCACAGTACCAAGTCAGGCCTGCAAGGGTTAACTGGGGTGCTAGCTGTCAGATAAGACTCACTTTGCTTGTTCCATAACTTTGGTACTTTTGAAATATTCATTTTCTTTTTCGGTTATTGTACCTATTAAAACTTTGCGTGTTTTGATAAAATCAGAAGTTCCTTTGCCGCTGAAGCATCTGTCCCCTGTGTTTTCACCATACTACATCTCACTGCATAGGCCCAGCGTCAGAACCAAGGAGCTGGCATACAATAAGCCAACCAACTCTCCCTACACAGTTTGTACTCAAAGCTCTTCACGCACCCAACATATCTTGACTGGGTAATCATCATAACTTGGGTACGATTGGTTGATTTGCTGCATCTCAATCAGGTTGAACTATATCTTTCAAAATGGCTTTCATGATGTTGTTATCCCATTTACGGTACACATTTATTAAGATGCTTGATGCTTGTCCAATCATTAAGTATGTACATGTTGTATTTTATCGTTGCTATTCTTTCATCCCTTTTAAGTCTTAACTACTGAAATCATTGTAGAAGAACCAGAAGTGAGATATGGACAATTTTGTTTTTTTTACAGTGAATGGTTAGAATCTGGAATTAATTATTTGACTGACTAATGGAAGTTAATTCAATTTAACTTTTCAAGGATAGATGGTTAAAAACTTCCAGAGGGAATGAAATCACAAGGCTATGGGAAAATGACAATGGGACTAATTAGACAGCTCTTTCAAAGAGTTGGCATAGACTGGATGGGTCAAATGGCCTACTTAACAACATAAGAAGCAAGATTAGCAGAAGACGATATGGACCTGGAACTGATTTTGCCATTCCACAGAATCATGACTGAATAGTCAACAATCGAGATTCCATAGCTCTCTGTAGAACAGAATTCCAAAGCTTCACCACCCACTGGGTGAAGAAATTGCTCTGTATTGCAGTCCTCAATGACCTATCTCTTATGCTGAAGTTATGATCCACAATTCCAACTTCTCCAACCAGGGAAAAGGCATCTCAACATTTACCCTGACAAGCTCTCTCAGAAACTGAGAGATTCCTGATGAAGGGATTATGTCCGAAATATTGACTATCCTACTCCTCGGATGCTGCAAGACCTGCTGTGCTTTTCCAGCACCACACCTTTCAACTTAAGCTCTCTCAGAATCTTATCTGTTTCCATCTTCTGAACATCAGACAGTGAGGACTATTCTACTCAACCTTGGAAGACAACTTTTCATCCCGGTAATCAATCTAGTAAGCTTCTGATCCACTTTCCATAAAGAAACTATACCCTTTCCTAGGTAAAGAGAGTAAAATTGAACACTCCAGTCTCAGTGTGGTCTGACCAAAGCCCTGGACAAACATTATAGAGCTTGTTTACTTTGTACTCCAGCTACCCTGCAATAAAAACCTGCAGGAGGTTTGCCCTCCTAATTATTTTCTGTATCTTTTTAAGGTGCTGTGTTTTGTATAGATGATGAACTATATGCTTCTAAATACTAAAATGTCTTGTTTTCTCATGGAGAGGCAATGGCCTAGTGGTATCATCATTGGGTTGTGAATTCAGAGACCCAGGTGATGTGCTGGGGACCTGGGTTTGAAACCTGTCACAGCAGATGATGGAATTTGATTTCAGTTTTTTTTTAAAACTGGAATTAAGAGCTGAGAGATGACCATGAATCAATAGATAACCCCTCTGGTTCACTAATGTCCTTTAGGGAAGGAAATAACATCCTCACCTGCTCTGGCCTCAATGTAACTTCAGACCCACAGCAACTTGGTTGACCTTTAACTGCCCTCAGGATTATTAGGGATTGGCAATAAATGATACCCTCCTCCAATGAATTTTTTAAAAAGTCTGTCACTGAGTTTATCTTACCTTCTGAGCTGCATTATGCTATGATTTTATCCTGTTTATGTTTATTTCTTACCAAGGACAAACTAACCATTGGATAGCAAGAGGATGCTGTGCTTCTAAATATCTGGCTTATGTATGAATTTATGCTCACATTGAGTAATCCATCTCTCAGTGACGTTTGGACCTTTGACCTTTCTTGTTTTAAAGCACTCAACAATACTATGATGCCTTGGTTGAGATCCAGACTATGATTGTAGAATCATCCACCAATCCTGTAACACTCGATCATAAAAAAATAGGCACAGGAATAAACCACTTGGCCCTGGGACCCACTGTTCTGTTCAGAGAGATAAAGGTGAATCTTGTACTGCTTCTGAGAACAGGAAAGCTTTATTGCCAGACACCCAAAATCTGGCTTCAGAGGGCAGGATGAAAGTTTGCATTGAAGTTCTTGGAACGTTAAAACCAGATTGTGATTTCCAATGGCTAGTGCTAGGAAGCTATTTTTGCATATATTTGCATGCACTAAAAGGCCAGCTCACCAGAATGAAGTTCTCCTCCCAATTAAATTCCCTCTGACTAAGTATTTCACACCTTTTGATAAAGAAGACATGTAGCTGGCAAGGGGCTGTAGTTGCTGCTCTATGGAGTGAGGAGCCTTTCGAAAGTGCTTGTTTATGCCAGGCCATGATAAATGTTGGACAATGATAAATTAAGTTCCATAAGGAATGGAGGGTGACTAAGGGCATGGACCAAGAAGACTGGCCAAGAGTGGAAAAGAATATAAACAGGCAGGAGGCTGGAAGAACACAGCAAGCCAGGCAGCATCAGGAGGTGGAGAAGTCAACATTCAGGTGTAACCCTTCTTTAGGATCCGAAACGTTGACTTCTCCAACTCCTGATGCTGCCTGGCTTGCTGCGTTCTTCCAGCCTCCCGCCTGTCTATTTTGGATTCTAGTATCTTCTGTCTCTAACCAAGAGTGGAAAAGAAGCATGATGACTGGGAAAGAGTGGAAGGGCCAAAACACTTGACAACTCTAGATGTTGGCAGAAGTAGGTACTGCAGATGCTGGAGATTAGAGTCAAGATCAGAGTGGTGCTGGAAAAGCACAGCAGGTCAGGCAGCATCCGAGGAGCAGGGAAATTGGCATTTCGGGCAAAAGCCCTTCATCAGGAATGCCCTGATTTCCTGATGAAGGGCTTTTGCCCGAAACATCGATTTTCTTGCTCCTCAGATGCTGCCTGACCTGCTGTGCTTTTCCAACATAATTCTAATCTTAACTCTAGATGTTGCTCTGGTGTTCCCTGGCTTGCAGGGAATGAATGCTTGTCGGGTTACCATGAATGGTGAGAGCACCTTTGGCCCCTTGAGGTAATGGCGGGGCATTCCTCCCTGCCTGCAACACCAGATCCAGTGTACTCTCATGCCTACATATGTAATAAGATGAGGACTGTGCAATTGTGCAAGACAAGCCATGCACTCCAGTGAACTGACACTCAGTTCCATGCTCACTGCTTTCCAGAGTGGAAGATTCTCAACGCCATTCCTGACCCGATCGTGGCTTTTCCTGAGTGCCCTCATCTCTTTATGGTTAAGAGTTCCAAAGACTAACAACACTCAGAGAAGAAATTCCTTCTCATCTTCCTTTTCAAAGATTTCTCATTTTCAGCCACTAGTTCCAGCCTCCTGTATGAAGGGAAGTGTCTTTCCCCCCGACACTCTGTCAAGCTTCCTTGTAGTTAATCTCTCATTCCTCTAAACTCCAGTGAGTATGGGCCCAACCTGTTCAATATTTCTTCATAAGTCAATCTCTTTCTCCCCGGAAACAGCCTCAAAAGCCTTCTTTGAATTGCTTCCAATTTAAATAAGGAAATGAAAACTTAGATGTACACCCTTCAATGTTCTATACCATTGTTGAAATACTTCCTTACTGTTATATTCCACTCTCTTGTATTAAAGGCTGTGTCAATGCGCCGGTGTATTATACACACCTTACACTCTTAGAAAGAAATAGTTCAGTTGCTTTGATATACAGGTGTATTAATAATCTTTATTTAAAGATGCACCTTGCATTACATGTCAAATATTATTTAAGGATTCATAAATCAATATGCATTTGCTTGATAAAGGATTTTTTGTGGGTTGCTCTGGATACAACATAATGCCCCCATTCTGTTATACCCATCAATTATGGCAAGATAATACATTCAAATAGTTACATTTTATATATAATATAATCTCAGTTTATACACAGGAACTCACATCAAGTGGCATTCACAGTGTATTAGGTCACATTCATTCTACAATATTCTAAATACACTTTTGAATAAATATTTATTGCATGACTTTTACAATTTACACAAGATATTGCCATCTTTATAAGAGAATATATAGATTAAGATAGAAATCGAAAGTGTGAGGAGATGAAACTGGACAGTTTGAGATTAGTTCTAAACTGTACACAAGTCCAGAAAAAGCAACTAATCACAACTCACATCAACACATTGTGTTCCAGACCTGGAATCAGGCCTCTGCTCTTTATTTATTTTAGATCCTTTCAGATTAGCTCTGGAGTGAGATAAATGTAACAGAACTAAAAAAAGAGTCAGTATTTGAATAGCACCTCATCAAGCCCGAAAGTGCTTCACAGCCAGTAAATGGATTCATTCCTGTTGTGTCAGAAAATGAGCATACAGAAGATCACATAAACAGCAAATGAGATGAATAACTAATGACTTGTTCTGGTTGAAGGGTATTGTTAGCTGAGACAATTGCCTACTGCTCCAGAGTTTGCAGTTTGATCTTTAATTTAATGTAGCAAACTTTCCTGATCTTGCAACTAGATGACAGGATCAGTGCCACAAATATAGAAAAACACAGCAAACTAACTGATGTTTTGATGTATCCAAGGAATCAATATATCCAACTGTTTAACCAGGAAAATCTACTCTAACTCCTAATCCAAAAAGACCTTCCTTACTAAGAGGCATTCCTTTAACACTGCATGAGAGTATCTACCAAGAGGGGTTTGAACTCAACATTTTGCTTAGAGACAACTGTGCCACCAACTGAACCAAACTGACCTTAACAGCTAGATACTGCTGAAATCCTTTTAATCAATAGGGAAACATTGCTTTCCAAACACTTAATGGCTGCAACATGTGCTGAAAGACTTGCATTTTCAAAGCTATACAATTGTGACTTTAAATGGTCACTGTCTTACAAAGAAGTATGTGACAACCTTCATTATGTTTGAAAAACAGAGAACGCAGAAGGCACATGCATCACCTTCACCACATCATATGTTCCAAACTGGGGGCAATGCTTCCAAATGTTACAAAGTTGATGTCTTTGCAAAGTTCAATTTTATTTCAATGAAAATTCGTCAAATACAAGCATTTGTTGAGGCAAATAATCCCTGTAATTCCATAACAGTAGCAGCATCAATATGAGTCTGAACTCAACATCTGTTAATGGCCCGTCACTGGTAAAGATTATATAAAATTCTGATAAAAGTTACAATGCTTTAATGGTAGCCTTAAAAACTGTAAAGATCTAAAATATTAAACCAATCATGAGCATTAATATGGCATAATTATTTTGTGACAATGAGCAATTTTTCAACTTTAATCAAACTTTCAGCATCCCATTTCAAGAAACAAGAGTTGTTTAAAAGTTGTTTTTCACCCATCAAATCGTATTTAAAAAGAAATTGGAAGATGTGCATGATGAACAATTTTGCTTAAGCCAACACATTAATAACCAGATATTTCTTACATTTTGTATTTCAGAGTTAGCTCCTTTGAGACTATTCTAAAAGAGACTTTGGTTTAAAGAGAATCATTGTACATATCAGTATTACTCCCCATTGGGAGAGGACTGTTTTGGGGATCTGGTTTCAGTCAATATGTTCTGAAGTATTTTAATAGTGCAGCATTTAGGAGTCAGGACAAAGCTCCTATCTTGGTGGTACTTTGAGCCAGTCTAAACAAGCTGTTGTGAACTGGGAGACAATTGGCTTTTTGTCGCTCCTGAAGGATAAGATACTGCTTGATTAAAATTTTACTATGAAACAATCCAGAGTTTACCATGAGGAAAAGGATCATTTATGGTTCATAATGAATGGGAGAAGCTGCAACCCAATTTTTGTAGGTGATTAGAATGAGTGTTGAATGAGGAATTCAGTGTTAATATATTCTGTGCAAGAAGGATAAACTCCACTGCTGTGACTGAGAGACTCAAAGCAGGAGAACAGTGGTTTCATCATTGATATCCACGATAAATACATATGTGAGATTTACAAAATAATCTACTAATTTCATTTTACTTTAGTTGATTTTTAATGAAAAATTTAGATTAATTCGTGTTATATTCAGTATTTTTAACAAACACCAGAGTTTTGTAGGCTTTACATGGATGACAATGAAATCTAAATAAGACAATACATAATGTACAGTAAATGAAAAAAAATTAAAGATGTTTGAAATTCAAAACAATAACAAAATGTTCTGGAGACACTCAGCAGGCCATAGAGCATCTCTCAAGAGAACACAAGTGATATGACCCTTTCTCATTACATAACATCGTGAGCAAAATTGGCTTTGGAAACTCCAGCAACAGTGCAGAATACATGAATTCTTTAAAAAAACCTAATAAAATATCCAGTGTCCTTATATAACAAGCTTTTAATAAACTCTCCTTTTACTGAACTTACTCAAAATATCAAACAACAAATAGAGTAAGAGCACATGCCAGAAAAATACTATTTCTCTTTCCACACCTGATCCCATTTCAACAATATAGTCATCAGCTCTTTTATCATAGGACCTTAAATATAATCCTTTTTAATTATAAAACTTCACATTTTGAAAATCCCATAATATAACCTTGAATCTTCATTTATGGAGGGAAGACCTCCATTTATTTCATCTTCATTACATTGAAATGTTATCTCCACACTGCTCACTCGAGCCATCACTGATTTCGACAGTGATGCCCACAGTGGTGTGAGCTTGAAAAATCAATTCAGGTAGCTTAAATACTACAATGCAAAACTAATTAAGACAATCTGTTATATTTATGTAAAAAGGTGCCACTCACAGTTTACATAATCACACTCACTCAACCAACTAATCTTAGCTGTGCTATTGATTTCCTGAATTTTCTTTGTGCGTTTTCCTTTTGTTGTTAAAACCCAGTTAGCTGACTACAGTATCTGAGGGAAGCAGATCTGCTTCCTCCACCTGGTATGCTTGGTATACTGGCTCCAGTTCTATGTGGTTCATTCTTCATTTGTCAAGAACATCAAGGGTTGGGCAATAAATACTGATTTACCAGGGCCACCCATATCCCAAAAAACAAATAATTAGAAATAAACTTTGCTGATTTTAGAATGATGTTTTCAATGAATTTCCTAAATGTTTGTGGAATCTATTGCACAATGATTATAGGGTAAGGGTGTATCCATGTTGGATTAATCATATAGTGAATGTACATAGAATGTACTTGATCAACCAATTTCACATTGCAGACTTTTAATTTGGTTGCAGGGTTCATGTTAGAGCGATACCACAACTAAAAAAAAGTGTTATTTTGGTCTGGGTTTATTCACGTTAGGGAGGGTAATTGGTTTCTATACAAATGGTTTACTTTCTCTTGTTGGGACAGAGCACATCCTGTAGGTTAAGATATAGTGTCACCTGCTGTGTCTACCTGACTGTAACTGATTGTGTGGGCCCACATTCTCTTCTTGTGGAATTATTTGGATGTTGAAGGGCAGATTGAAGAATGAGCTCACAAGAATAAATCCCGAGAGCATTTTGGGCATTATTTAAACTCAAATTGATTATATTCCCCTCCCCAGTCAGTTGTGTGGTCCCAACAAATAGCCATTTTTACCAATCTCGACTGTAATGTGCATGCGAGCCATTGGATGATCCTTCCTTCAATTTTTTCTTGCTCATTATAGGGAACTAGGAAGCATGCACTACCTCACTATAATATCACTGTTGTGATCAGGTATTTGTCAAGTCAGCAATATGCTTTCTTTTATTGATCAGAGTATTGAGTACAGGAGTTGGGTCGTCATGTTGTGGCTGTACAGGATATTGGTTAGGACACTGTTGGAATATTGTCCACAATTCTGGTCTCCTTCCTATCGGAAAGATGTTGTGAAACTTGAAAGGTTTCAGAAAAGATTTACAAGGATGTTGCCAGGGTTGGAGGATTTGAACTACAGGGAGAAACTGAACAGGCTGGGGCTGTTTTCCCTGGAGCGTCGGAGGCTGAGGGGTGACCTTATAGAGGTTTACAAAATTATGAGGGGCATGGATAGGATAAATAGACAAAGTCTTTTCCCTGGGGTGGGGGAGTCCAGAACTAGAGGGCATAGGTTTAGGGTGAGAGGGAAAAGATATAAAAGGGACCTAAGGGGCAACTTTTTCATGCAGAGGGTGGTATGAGTATGGAATGAGCTGCCAGAGGAAGTGGTGGAAGCTGGTACAATTGCAACATTTAAGAGGCATTTGGATGGGTATATGAATAGGAAAGGTTTGGAGGGATATGGACCGGGTGCTGGCAGGTGGGAGCAGATTGCGTTGGGATATCCGGTCAGCATGGACGGGTTGAACCGAAGGGTCTGTTTCCACGCTGTACATCTCTATGACTCTGATTCAATCACAAGACCGCAAACCATATCTTACAATCCCATGTCAGCATGCTGCCTTGTAGTTACCCATTTCAATGTACATTATGTCAATAAATCACAAGATTGTTCCCTATCTCAACAATTCATTATCAGGCATTGATCTCAAGCTGTAACATGGAAACATCCAGCTCATCAACCCACTGATGACTGATGTCAGCATTTTTACAAAGCAGCACAAAATGTTGAAATGGAAACAGAAAATGCTGGAAATACACAGCAGCATCTGTTAGCATTTGAGAAAAAGGAAGAAGAGTTAATGTTCCAGGTCAAAACCTTTTTTTCGTTAGAAAAGCACGGTGTATGGAATGAGCTGTCAGAGGAAGTGGTGGAGGCTGGTACAATTACAGCATTTGAAAGGCATGTGGATGGGTATATGAATAGGAAGGGTTGAGAGGGATATGGGCTAAATGCTGGCAAACGGGACTAGATTAATTTAGGATATCTGGTCGGCATGGACCGAAGGATTTGTTTCCGTGCTATATGTCTCTATGACTCTAAATTAAAACATTAGAACTGTCATAGGTCAATTAGCAAGTAAAAGGAGAGATGGTGAGAAAAAGACCATAAGGGAAAAGTCTATGACAGGGTGAAGAGATAAAAGGGTTCAGGTGCAAGGTCACAGTGAGTGGCAATAGGACCAGTGCAAGAGCAAAAGGTGTGTTTGAATGTGTGTTAATGGCAGGATGTTGAATAGTGGCAAAAAAGGAAAGAAAAAGAACATGAAAGAGAAACAGAATCAGAAAGGAAAAAAGGAAACAAAATTATATATATGGTACAATATGAAACCGTTGAACTCTTCAAGTCCTGTAGTCAGTAAAGGGTGCAGATGAAAAATGAAATGATTTTCCTTATACCAGCTAATTGGAGCTAGTAAAGGACAGAAAAGTAACAGGAGGGGAATCAAAATGCTAGGTTAGCAGGGTGATAGGTATTTGACTGAGCAAAAAAGCAAAATGGCTACCCAGTAGGCATTTCTTTTCCCCAGTGTAGAGGAAATTTCATTGAGAGCAGACAATACCATATACTAAATTGAAAAAAAATGTATAAATCATTGCTTCACCTGGAAGGAGCATTTGGGTCCACGAGGATGTGAGGGAGAGCAGGTATTCCATTTCCTGTGCCCTGCAAAGGAGAGGAGGTGTGGAGAGGTGATTGAGAGTCAGAGTATCACAAAGGCCACAGCCCTGTCAGAATGCTGAAAGTGGAGGAAGGGAAAGATGTGTTTTGTGGAGGCATTACAATGTGAACGTGGCAGAAATGTCCATTGAATATAAAAATTTGTGGCGTAGAAGGTAAGGTCAGGGGGAGCACTATCGTGGGTCTGAGATGGAGGATGAAAGTGTGAGAACAGAAATAGATGAAATGGAACAAATGCAGTTGAGGACCCTGTTGACTATGATCATGCAGTATCTTCAGTTAAAGAAAGAGAAAAACACATTAGAAATGATAATATGTAGGTTATAGTATCCGAACAGATGGAGAAATGGGGGAAATTGAATATGTAGTCTTTACAGAAAGCAGGCTGCAAGGAAGTGTCATCAAAGTAATTGTGGGAGTTGATGTGCTCTTAAGGTGTGAAGTATATGAGATATTGGATTCCCGCTCTGCCAGTTAAAGGTTGGAGGTTGTGGGGAAATGATGAGTGGAACACCAGTTGCCTCACAGCCATTTAATGGTCAAGTGACCATTAGCAATAAGTTAGAGGTGGGATTGATAACTGTCAGAAATAGGAAGGCCCAGCTCAGAGAGTTGTCAGCCAATCACCAGCCTGATTAGGATTTGAATCATTGTTTGGGTAGGGGATTTGATGCTTGCCAGTTTGGCAGGACAAGTGAAAGGGGCAGGGGTATGGGGTTTTAGAGGCAAGCCATTCCTCCCATCAAGTCCACAGCAACCCTCTGAACAGCATTGCACCCAGATCCACTCCCTCTCCTAAGCCTATAATCAGCATTTCCCATGACCAATTCACCTAACCTGCACATCTTTGGACTGTGGGAGGAAACCAGAGCACCCGGACATGGGGAGGATGTGCAAACTCCATATAGACCGTCGCCTGTGGTTGGGATGAAACCTGGATCCCTGGTGCTATGAGGCAGCAGTGCTAACCACTGGTGATGGTGGATGAGGGGGTGTGGTTCTGGGGGAAGACATCCTAGAAGGGAAGGAAGGAACTTCTGATTGGTTCAGGGGGCCTAGTAAGAATGGTTCCGCATCTCATTGACCCTTCACACCAATAGACTGAGCAAGGTTATCTGCTGGGCTGGGGACATATGATGGACGTTTCTGCCACCAGTTCAATTCTGAGGGCAGAAAGATAAGGCTGATAAGTGGACGTCAATTGCCCACTCCGGGGTCTTATTTGCCTTACTGGCAGGCAGTTGCCCCAGTGCTCCCCACTTATATATTTGCACTGTGGCAGGTATGAGTGGGCAGACAGTAGTCAGGCCACTTGCTGGGCTTAATTACCTCCCACTGCCATCAAATCACTACAGTGTCCAGCCCAGTGAATGTTCATCAATGGCCATTCCCAGACATGCAGACCAGAAGCATATATTACAGAAGAGAGGAATTGGTGATGGATTATGAGAAGGTGGGCAAAGGATGGAAATCGTATGCAAAGTCAGTTCAATTATTCAGTTGAGGGCAAAGAAATATCACTGATACAGTGATATTTGGAAATAGTTTTGAAAAACGCCAGGCTGGAACAAAGGATGATCTGCATGTTTCAAAGGTGAGTTAGCCAGGACCTTGTGTGCATCCATAGCAACAGCTTTTATTCGCAGGACTTTAGTGGGCCAATTTAAAACTATTTCCAATTGCAAAGAAAGGTCACAGACCCGAAATGTTAACTCTGTTTCACTCTCCATTGATGCTGCTTGATCTGCTGACCCTTTTTCTAGCATTTTCTGATAATGCCTCAGATTTCCACATTCATAACATTTCACAGGAAGTGGAAAACTGAACATCAGTTTCCCTGGGGAATTTTCTTTGCTGAAGGCACCAACGCGTGCTGGGATCAGTACATGGCTGTGAGAAGTTCTCCAGACTTGGATCATAGTCTGGTCTGACTTCAGGCAGTAAGACTGTGGAGCTCACTATGAGAAGATGTCAGAGCTGGGGTGGAAACAAGGACACCCTTCACAGTAAGGATTGCTGCACAGTAATTGACAGAGGGCAATCCTGAATAATTTATTTACTCCTTCAGAGTTGACAAATAAAACAGTAATTTGGCTGCCTCATTCGAGATCAACAAAGGACCTAGGAATCAATTATCTGGGTCCATACCAGAGTTTGCAATCCACTTACCTATTAATCATTGGGAACATTACAATTATTATGGTAATCCCAATTATTCTAACATTGTTATTGCAGCATTTTTTTAACTTGCTTAAAATAGCAGGTTGATAACAATTAAGTCTATCATCTGAAGATGTCCTTTCAGACTGAGAACCTTTGTGACCGTACAAAGTGAAATGCTCATTTATAACACCAGAACTGTGCAGTTTTCTCTGCATCATGCTGTGTGCAGTCTTTGTTCATTCCTGGGCTTGTAACAAAACCCAGAAGGTGAAACTACAGTTTAACAATCCATGGAGCTCTCAAACAGGAAGAAATCATAAAGACCGAATCAGTAAAACTACAAATTGAAATGTTTTAATTGGCGTCTCAATGTGCAAACATTCAGTTTTTGCGCATAGCATTTTTATTGCCATGGTACCATTAAAATGGTGTCGAAGATGTGAAAGCTAAGTTGCATTCACAATAAAACAGGATTGGATTATGTGCGAAACACACCCACCATTCCCCCTCCCCCCCTCCACTAACCAGAATCCCTTTAAAAGAAGAATGTGTGTGCATTTGCAGATAGTAGACAATAAGCTCAATTCAAACTGGTCACAGTAGGACAAAATATGACACTTTGGCCTCTATCTTCACCACGACAGAGACTCCCTTGTGTTGAAAATGTGGATGCACTCAAACATTTCAGGTCCTGCCCTCCAAACATGACACATCCCTTTTTCAAGGAGAGCGGGAGAAGGTCACGTTTGCACTCACACATGCATGGAGGCAACTGGCCACGTCAATCATCAGTTGCCTCCACTTCTGTGTGACTTTACAGATTAGGCCTGATTTGAGCAATTCTATGAGGAGAAAGTGAGGTCTGCAGATGCTGGAGATCAGAGCTGGAAATGTGTTGCTGGAAAAGCGCAGCAGGTCAGGCAGCGTCCAGGGAACAGGAGAATCGACGTTTCGGGCATAAGCCCTTCTTCAGGAATGGGGAAAGTTGCTTTCCCCATTCCTGAAGAAGGGCTTATGCCCGAAACGTCGATTCTCCTGTTCCCTGGATGCTGCCTGACCTGCTGCGCTTTTCCAGCAACACATTTTGAGCAACTCTATGCATCACAGGAACATGAGCAGGTTGTTCAGCCCTTTGAGCCTGCCCAGCCATTCAGTATGATCAACATTTCCTTCATTCACCCCATCCCCATAATCCTATACACCGCTGGTAATCAGAAATCTATCAATTTCTATCTTAAACATACTCAAAAACAGATACTCCATAGTCCTCTGCTGTAGAGAATTCTAAAGGTTTACAGCCTTCTATTTAAGAAAAAAATCTCATCATAGACCTGAGTGACACATCCTATCTCAGGTATACTTTTGAAAGGGTCGAAAAGTGTAGCGCTGGAAAAGCACAGCAGGTCAGGCAGCATTCGAAGAGCAAGGCAGTCGACTGATGAAGGGCTTATGCCTGAAATGTCGACTCTCCTGCTCCTTGGATGCTGCCTAACCTGCTGTGCTTTTCGACTATGATCTCCAGCATCTGCAGTCCTCACTTACTACTAATTATTTTGAAAAGGCATCTACCCTTTCGGAAATGTCCTAGAAAGGGTAGATGTCCTTTTTTGGAGGTAAGGTGACCGCTAGAGGAAGTTAAGTGACATTTGGAGAAGGTAAGGTGCCATTTCGAATTGTTAAATGTAGGCATGAATTTCCATAAAAGGTGCATAATCTAATTAGAACTGTTCAAATCAATTGTAAAGATGTGTTAAAAGTGGCAAGAGTACCTATCAAAAAGATCTCTCAAAATGTCAAGAGGAGAAGACCTGTCAAAATCAACTTTCAAAGGAAGTTTTCAAGCTGTCAAAGCAATTAGACTTTGAAAAATGATCTGGAGTCTTTAAAGAACATTACTTGTTATTTAAGTCTCAAAGAGTGCGGTGCTGGTAAAGCACAGCTGGTCAGGTAGCATCGGAGGAGCAGGAAAGTTAACATATCGAGCATAAGCCCTTCATCAAGAATGGGGTGTTGCCCAAGGGGGCTGAGAGATAAATGGGAGGGGGTGGGGCTGGGGGAAAGGTAGCTGGAAATGCTTTAGGTACATGAAGGTGGGCGTGAAGGTGAAAGGTCAGAGAGGAGGGTAGAGCAGATAGGTGGGAAGGAAGATGGACAGGTAAGACAGTCTGTTGACAAATACCCATTTAAGCCTGTTGACATAAGCTTGAGGACTTCAAATAAAGTATTACTGCTGCATTAGTGATTTCATAACCATCCATTATGACAGTAGGTTGTCTACCACTTCATAGTGCATTGACAACTAAAAGTGGTTATCAAAGCTTTAAATTAATTCCAATATTCCCAAGGGATTGAGCACTTTAATGAAATGCTTGTTCTCTTAAGATGTTATAGCATTGAGAGAATGTGAATGGATTTTCATAAAAGATAGTGTTTCTCTCAATATAGTGAAGACTACAATATGAACTTAGAATTTTATTTTATCTCATTCAAGATGAATTCTGAGATTTGTACATGATGGATACCAGATGGATTGACATAATAGGTGTATGGTAGTGGAAGAGGAACAGGAGTTGGCACCAAGTTATCATGGAGGTTGTAAAGAGTAAGAGGGGTGACTTGATAGAGGTTTATAAGATGATCAGGGAAATAGATAGAGTAGACAGTCAGAGACTTTTTCCCCGGGTACAACAGAGTGTTACAAGGGGACATCAATTTAAGGACACAACATTGTGGGCTGAAGGGTCTGTTCTGTGCTGTATTGTTCTATGTTCTAGTAATTGAGATGATTGTAGGGACAAAGACTGGCAGGCCAGGTATGGGTGCAATGGTGGTAGTACAAGTGGTGTGTGATCGCATAGTGCATGCTTGAGGGAAGGAGTGAGAGGGTGTGAGGGCTGGGGAGTGTTTTATGTTTCTTTCAAGTCTCAAACTTCAATTCAGTGTCATTGCACAATGTCAGGTCTTCCATGCAGCCCTCCTCTGAACCAGGCAGCCTCCAATCTCGCTCCAGGGTCGCCCAGCCTGAATTCTAACATAGTCCGCTTAACAGACTAAAGTGGTATGGGCAGCCATTTCTTTACAAAAAGTCTCCTGAATTGTGGAAGAATATCCATGCTGGGAGAGTCCAGAACTAGAGGGCATAGGTTTAGGGTGAGAGGGGAAAGATATAAAAGAGACCTAAGAGGCAACTTTTTCACTCAGAGGGTGGTACGTGTATGGAGTGAACTGCTAGAGAAAGTGGTGGAGGCTGGTACAATTGCAACATTTAAAAGGCATCTGGACAGGTATATGAATAGGAGGTATATGAATAGGAAGGGTTTGGAGAGATATGGGCCAGGTGCTGGCAGGTAGGACTAGATTGGGTTGGGATAGCTGGTTGACATGGACAAGTTGGACCGAAGGGTCTGTTTCCATGCTGTACATCCCTATGACTCTATCTCTTGCTCATGTCAGAAGCATGCAGAATAGCTCAGCAGTAACTTAGTCACTGACAGGGAAGTTATCTCCAGATATTCCTTTCTGTGTAATACATAGTTCCATGGAGTGAACAATTAAGTCTGAACGTATGTTTAAATATGTCTGCTCATTAGTCATTTTCCAAGATTGGCATTTAGTTCAAAGCTTACTGAAAGCAAAATGCAGATTTGCCAGAGATTTTTTTAAAAAAGCCATTGCCAGTCTTACATTTAAAAAATGTAAATTTATGCTCAAAGTTCATAATAGAAACAAAAACATCTGTTAAAAGATGTTTTTAACGATGTTACTAAACACCATATAACTAAATCCTGTTGCTCTTATCCGCAAAAAAGATTCATCTGCTCGTTGCCCATTGCCTTTCATTTAGAAAGCAACCAATAAATGTGAAAATATACAAATTAAAGGGTTAACATCCCTTTTCTTTAGTTTTCCAAGGCTGTAATGAAAGACCTGTTAAAAATATCAAACAGTTCTATTCAGATTCTTGTTATGTATGGCAGTGAGGGAAACATACAGAAGGACTATTTATATTGCCAAAATATCGCAAAATTGATGTAAGATCTATATTGCACTTTACAATTCAGTCCAAGAATAAATTCATCCATGTCCATCGCAACTGGAACAAATGAATTAAATGTTTAAAAATGTGTACACAAAGTTCTTCTTTTGATAAAAGGAACTCTGTCTTTAGTATGTTCTTTCTATATATGTATATGTATATATAACATAATATCAAAATACATATGAATCAAAATTCAAACTTAAAATCAGGATATATACTTTGTTATTAAAATTTACAAGAATGTTTGCATCTTCTTTCATTATTGGATTACTATCACCAAATATACAAATAATCTTGTTCAAGTCCATACAATTCCAATATATACTCTTTAAGTTACCGAACAGAGACAATTTGCCACTCTTGTATTGTGGCCTAATAAAAATTAGGTCAGAAAGGTCTGCCTAATAAATTCTTCCCACACAAAACATATGTGGTGAAGTCCCTTGAAAAATAAAGTGATTTGTAGCACTCTTGCTGTTTAATAAATACATTATAATTTTGTGCTTGTGTGCACAAGCAGGAGGCTATAAAATTAACAGGAAATCCAGATGAAATTCTCCCCTCAGGATGTGGTAGATAAGTCAATAATTTACAAGTGTATTTCATTAAAGCTCCATGTGAGGGAGCCAGAACTCCTTATTGGACTTCAATACACAGCAATCAGTCAGCAGGCTTTTTTTTCAAATATTAGCTTTGGCTCTGTGGCAAAAGCTCATTTACCTTCCAAAATAGTCACAAATCATTCTTTATGCATGAAAGAAGGAAATGCAAGAACAGCCACAGAAAAATTCTGTTCGATGATCTCCGGTTGCTGTCCAATCTGCTTAAATGCTGTCTTGGCACATTGGCAGGTTGACAAAGGTAAACACATTGAATTCGATCATTATTGAGAAACACAAGAAGATAGCATAGAGGATGAGCACATAAATACCAAGCTTTGTATCCAGTTTCCATCCATTCACGTGGATACCAGCCACCTAGAACCACAAATACAAATATATATGTATACACAGTTAGCATAGAGTAAAGGATATGCAATCACATTGTATTGAAGACAGTAACCGATGTTAGGAGCTGATAGTGTTCAACATGACTTTAGCATTTATATCAACTAATATTTTACATTTCAGCATTTAACTACATTGAGCTCCTAAAATAATTTTAGTGCTTATGACGGGTAAACAAATTTTTCGATAAAATGGCAAGTGTCTGAAGTCTGTCTGCAGTCCATTAGCCACTATTGCTCACCACTTCCAAAAGTACATGAGAATAGCCTTTGTGTTTAAAGTAAAATGCCACACAGTAAGGCACAAACCCATTGTAGAGTTTTGTTATCAGAAGATAATTCCGGCAAAATCAGTGGCAACGGGCACAACCAGCAGGCGAAAAGAAACATACAATTTGACCTTAAGAAAAATAAGTAAACGTTTCTGCTTTGTAGTGCAAACATTTACAAACATTATTTCATTCATTTGTCATTGCTGGTCACAATATATTTCAACATTTGTTGCTCCTTTATTTCTTTTCTTGTCAGACTGAAAATATTATGGATGTAGGTTTGTTTGCTGAGCTGCAAGGTTCATTTCCAGACATTTTGTTACCCTACTAGGTAACATCTTCAGAGGACCTCAGGTGAAGCAGTGCTGAAAATTCCTGCTTTCTATTTATGTGTTTGGGTTTCTTTGCGTTGGTGATGTCATTTCCTGTGGTGATGTTTTTACTGTGGTGAAAGCACTTCCTGTTCTTTTTCTCAGGAGGTAGTAGATGGGGTCAAACTCGATGTATTTGTTGATAGAGTTCCGGTTGGAATGCCGTGCTTCTAGGAATTCTCATGCGTGTCTTTGTTTGGCTTGTTCTAGGATGGATATGTTGTCCCAGTTGAAGTGGTGTCCTTCCTCATCTGTATGTAAGGATACTAGTGA
>NC_057719.1:25794311-25799782 GCF_004010195.1 Chiloscyllium plagiosum
GTTACGGTCCTTGCACGGTGTTTTGTAAATGACATTAGTTTTGTTTGTTGTCTGTATAGGGTCTTTCAAATTCATTAGCTGCTGTTTCAATGTGTTGGTGAGTTTGTGGACTACCATGATGCCAAGGTGTCTGAGTAGTCTGGCAGTCATTTCCGCGATGTTTTTGATGTAGGGGAGAGTGCCTAGGGTTTCTGGATGTGTTTTGTCTGCTTGTTTGGTTTTGTTGCTGAGAAATTGCAGACTGTGTATATTTTGAATAAGCGGTATTGGTGATTTTTCTCTGCTCTGCGTAGTTATTCTGTGCTGCAGTGTGTATTGGTTCGTTGAAATAATCGTGCTGTGCTGTTCCAGCAATAAAGTTTCAACTTTGATCTCCAGCATCTGCAGACCTCACTTTCTCCTCGTTGAAATAATCGCTCTACTGTGACATCTAGAAATGGCAGTTTGTTGTTTTCCTCCTCTTTAGTGAATTTTATGCCAGTAAGGGTATGATTGATGGTCTTGAAGATTTCCTCTAATTTGTTTCATTTAGTGATGACAAAGGTGTCATCCACGTAGCGGACCCAAGTTTGGGTTGGATGGTTGGCAGAGCTGTTTGTTCGAGTCTCTGCATTACTGCCTCTGCTAAGAATCCTGATATCGGAGATCCCACGGGTGTTCCGTTGGTTTGTCTGTAGGTTTTGTTGTTGAAGGTGAAGTCTGTGGTAAGGCATAGGTCGAGCTTGATGATACTGTCCTTGGCTCGGATTAATGAAACCAGACAGATCCAACACACCACGCTTCTACGGATTACCCAAAATTCACAAACCAGGAGCCCCCCTCCAACCCATAGTCTCACTACCTGGAAAACCAACTTACAGATTGGGCAAGGAGCTACACAAAGACTAAAACACTTAGTAGAAGACTCACGCCACTCCATCCAAGAATTCTTGAAGAGCATCAAAGACACTAAGATAGAAGAGGATGAAATAATGGTCTCCTTTGTTGTAACAGCCCTGTTTACATCAATCAACATTAACCTGGCCAAGGAAACACTGACTACACTATTAGAAGATCTAAAGACACATACACCAAACACCACTAACTTCATCAATAAGGACACATGTCACAGTAAAGCAAACAGCCAATGGGGAACTTCAAACTAGCGTCTACAGGAAAACAACACACATGGACCAAATATTGAACGACAGAAGCAGTCATCCCAACGTCCACAAACAAAGCTGCATCAGAACATTATTTCAACGAGCCAACACACACTGCAGCACAGAGGAACTACGCAGAGTAGAGGAAAATCACCTGTACAGTGTATTCAAAAAGATTGGGTACCCAATGAACACAGTCTGCCGATTTCTTAGCAACAAAACCAAACAAGCAGACAAAACACGTCCAAAAGCACTAACCACTCTCCCCTACATCAAAAACATCTCAGAAATGACTGCCAGACTACTCAGACCCCTTGGCATCCCACAAACCCACCAACACACTAAAACAGCAGCTAATGAACTTGAAAGACCCTATACAGACAAGCAAAATGAACGTCATTTACAAAATACCGTGCAAGGACTGTAACAAACACTACATTGGACAAACAGGCAGAAAACTAGCCACCAGGATACATGAACACCAACTAGTCACAAAAAGACATGACCCTCTCTCACATACGGATGAGGAAGGACACCACTTTGACTTGGACAACACATCCATCCTAGGACAAACCAAACAAAGACACGCACAAGAATTCCTAGAAGCACGGCATTCCAACAGGAACTTTATCAACAAACACATCAAGTTTGACCCTATATACTACCCCCTGAGGAAAGGAACAGAAAGTGACTTCACCACAGGAAATAACATCACCACAGGAAATGACACCACCAACCCAAAGAAACCCAAACATATAAATAGAAAGCAGGAATTTTCAGCATTGCTTCACCTGAGGCCCACTGAAGATGTTACCTAGTAGGGTAACAAAATGTCTGGAAATGAACCTTGCAGCTCAGCGAGCAAACCTACATCAAAAAACCTCAACCTGAGCTACAAATCTTCTCAAAACTTGCTGAAAATATTAGTTTTAAAAGCTACGGGGTGACTTTTCTGATTTTGGGAAGTTTCATGAAGGGTTTCTCTCCGTAAGCTTTGGTGAGTTTTCTCATACAATTCTTTGCTACTCATCTCATTATATATGCCCAACACCTCACTGCAACTCAGCGCTATGCTGTGCTTGCCAGAGACAGAGCTACACATCACAGCCATCACTTTCAGGGTTCCCACCGCCAGTGTCGGGTTTAAAGCCCAGCTATCCCCAATTCAGGTCAGTCCCTGCCAGCCAGATTGCCCTTTCGCAGTTTCTGTGTGGAAAGAACTGCCTCAGAGATGGTTGACAAGGGCTCCCTGGTTTATTGTTAGAGGCGTGGAGGTCCTCCGCAAATGTTCCTTGCCAGTTCTCAACCCAAACTTTAGCATTGTCCAGACCTTGTTACATTTGGACATGGATTGCTTCAGTACCTAAGGAGTTGCAAATGATGCCGAACACTATGCAATTATTGGTGAACATTCTCACTTCAGACCTTATTCCGGAGGGAATGTCATTGAGGAAGCAGCTGAAGATGGTTGGGCTGAGGACATTGCCCTGTGGAACATCTGCAGAGATGTCCTGCAGCTGAGATGACTGACCTCCAACAACCATGACCATCTGCCTTTACGCTGAGTATGACCCTAATCAGCTGTTGATTCTCACTGACACATATCTGACTCTGGTAGACATTAGATTATGATAGAATTTTGCACAGCTGTGACACTCTCCAAGTCAAATAGCTGGCTCTCAATGTCTTATTTACAGTGTTTGTATCAGAACACAGTCCTAGCAGTTGCCAGGACTGCGTCAGATGAATCCGATCAACAGTGAACCAGTCGTTCTGGGGGCAAACTCAGGTGGACTTCACACTGACAGTAATGCTGTCAGATTATATTTACATCCAAGGGTGTGCTGACTGTAATGATTATTTTAGACTTGTCTGTATATCTCACAATCTGCCAAGTCATGGTACTAAATTGCACGTGTAGGTTTTGGAATGATAAATAGAGACATCAGGCTGGTAAGTATGAGTGATAGAAGTCAAAGAAAGCTTCAGCCTCCTGTTACTGTTGAATAGAGAGATGGAATATTATTTTCAGACGTAGGCTATTGCAAATTCTTCATAATGTCCCAGGAGAGGCACATGAGACCACTAAATACAAGACTGCCAAGCTGCTAAATTTAACATTCAATGATAAGTAACAGTCAGAATAGATAATCAAATTCTTGGTTTGTAAAATGCAGCGCAATTATGGAAACTTGGATAATACAGGTCCCAGACTGATAAATACAGCTGCCAGACTGGTGAAAGCTAACATTAACCTGATGAGTACAGCTCCCAAACTAATAAATGCACCATCAGAATAATGAACACAGCTCTCACACTCAAATATTTAGTCATTAGATTGATAAATACAGCTCCCAAACTAATAAAGCCATCATCAAGCTGATAAACACAGCTCCCAGATTATCAATTACAGCCTTTAGCTTGATAAAAACAAGGTGCATTAAGAATTAGGACTATTGAGGAAACTTAACTACTACAATTAGATCAAGATATGTTTAAGGATCGAGTGTCTTCATAGCAAATGATGTCTAGCTACAAAAAGTATTGCTCCACATGTGGGCAGTTAAAATATTAAATATGCTCATGTCTTAAAAAGGAAGAGAATTAAAGGCAGTGGTGAAGGAAAAGGGGAGCAGATATTTAGTTAATCAATTTCTAAACTTCTCATCCCTTATTGCTAAAATAAATACATTTCTGGGTATTATGTGCAGTTCTATTCAATATAACTAAAAGTTTACAGTTTTGGAATCATTCATGAGCTTGGTGAGGCTTCAGTTAAAACTGTGTCCAGGTTTGGTTTCCTCACACAATGGGGAATATTGCTTTGGAAAGTGGGCAGTATGTGCCATTGTTTTAAATTCCAGTTAAAGCTCATTTAGCTGGGTAAGCCTGAAATGAGTTGGATCCCTCTACTTTAGACAAGTGTAGGCTTTAAGTGATTGACACCGCCCTCTTGCCCTCCCAGCCCCCCTTCCTCAACCTCCAAATTCCTGATGAAGGGCTTACACCCGAAATGTCGATTCTCCTGCTCCTCAGATGCTACCTGACCTGCTGTGCTTTTCCAGCACAGCATGTTTTGAGTGATTGAGTCGAGTGACCAAATTATGTTTATGCAAATAATCGTCTCTCAACTGGATAGATTCAAGAGGATCACGGTTACTAACGGCAAAACTAGATGGATCACATGGATGTTGGATTATTTCTGTTTTCCTGAGAAATAGTGGAGCTGTTGAATAGGTGAACCCTGATTTGCTAAATTATTTCAAGACAGAGTTCGATCTGTTTCTGATTTGGGTGGAAGCCACAAGACTCACATTAATCAGGGCCAATACAATTCCCTGGACTAGTTTTGATTACTTCAGGAGGTCAGACAGTCTCCTATGATGGACTGAATTTCTATTTGATATTCTCTTTGTGTCAGGAGACTACTAGACATCAGGGGGTTATGTCTGGTGCATCTGACATCACAACTATCTGGGAGAAGCTGGATTGACAGTCAGTATTATAGAATAGCAGAGCTATGTGGGACAAAATAAGACCATAAGACATAGGAGTGGAAGTAAGGCCATTCGGCCCATCGAGTCCACTCCTCCATTCAATCATGGCTGATGGGCATTTCAACTCCACTTACCCGCATTCCCTCTGTAGCCCTTAATTCCTTGTGACATCAAGAATTTATCAATCTCTGCCTTGAAGCCATTTAGCACCCTGGCCTCCACTGCACTCTGCGGCAATGAATTCCACAGGCACACCACTCTCTGGCTGAAGAAATGTCTCCGCATTTCTGTTCTGAATTTACCCCCTCTAATTCTAAGGCTGTGTCCACAGGTCCTAGTCTCCAAGCCTAATGGAAACAATTTCCTAGCATCCACCCTTTCCAAGCCATGTATTATCTTGTAAGTTTCTATTAGATCTCCCCTTAATCTTCTAAACTCCAATGAATACAATCCCAGGATCCTCAGCCGTTCCTCGTATGTTAGACCTACCATTCCAGGGATCATCCGTGTGAATCTTTGCTGGATACGCTCCAGTGTCAGTATGTCCTTCCTGAAGTGTGGGGACCAAAACTGGACACAGTACTCCAAATGGGTCCTAACCAGAGCTTTATAAAGTCTCAGTAGCACATCGCTGCTTTTATATTCCAACCGTCTTGAGATAAATGACAACATTGCATTTGTTTTCTTAATCACGGACTCAACCTGCATGTTTACCTTTAGAGAATCCTCAACTAACACTCCCAGATCCCTCTGTACTTTGGCTTTACGAACTTTCTCACCGTTTAGAAAGTAGTCCAAGCTTGTATTCTTTTTTCCAAAGTGCAAGACCTCG
>NC_057719.1:25802376-25815638 GCF_004010195.1 Chiloscyllium plagiosum
GAGCATTCAGGTAAAGTGCCTTAATGCTAACTTTCTTATCCATAGAGATATTGGAAGTCATAAGATGTCCTAAGTTATCCTTCCTTTTTGCTGCATTCCCAGTCTGCCTTAAGTTTAAATCTGCCTGCACACATGCTATCCTGCTGCTTATCTTTCCATTTAACTCCATACTCCCTGTTGCTTTCACTTTCGCTTCCCCCCAACTCAGAAGTTTAAAGTTTAAAATCATCTTTACTGTATTAAACAGAACTCTTAGTTAATGCTGTTGAGTACAGTATACAGTCCCAAATATCCTTCTCACTGTGTCACAGCTATCATTACTATTTTTAAGGCCACCATGGTCAGAATCAAAAAATGTGGTGCTGGAAAAGCACAGCAGGTCAGGCAGCATCCGAGGAGCAGGAGAGTCAACATTTCGGGCATAAGCCCTTCATCAGGAATGTGCCCGATATATCGATTCTGCTGCTCCTCAGATGCTGCCTGTTCTGCTGTGCTTTTCCTATGCCACACTTTTCAACTCTTACTATCCAGCATCTATGTTCCTAACTTTCTCCCATCACATTCAAAATATGTTTAAATTAACTAACTGTACATCGCTCACAATGTTAAAAATCACACAGCACCAGGTTATAGTCCAACAGGTTTATTTGGAAGGTTTACTGTGCTTCCAAATGAACCTGCTGGATTATAACCTGGTGTTGTGTGATTTTTAACTTTGTACACCCCAGGCTAACACCGGCATCTCCAAATCATTGCTCCCAATGGTACTTTCTCCGCCCTCCAGCCTGAAGCCATCATTTCCAGGTGTACTGTCAATGCAGTTCCAGGTTGGGCCAGTAGAAGGCACAATATGGCACTGAAAACTGTCAGCCATTACTTCAGTCAGGAGATTTCAAAACATTACTTTTCTAATACCAGAATCTGGAGATGCAAGCTGCACCGCAAGGGAATATTTGTGTTTGTGGAAAGAAGTATACTTACCGTGAGTGCTACAGATCCTAGAAGAAGTATGACAGAATAAACAAGTCCTCTGCTATTGATGTGCACCTGTAAAATAAAATGAAACCTTTCAATCACAAGATCCAGGATACACTGCAGCATCACTAAGGAATACTTGCCTCAGGGTCAGTTCAACAGCACTTGAGTTGGTCATCTGTTTAGGAGAACATTTCCCGGTGAGCTCAGTATCTTTAACTGTGATTTTAGCTGGAGATGGAACTTTGGGTAAATATTTTCCACCTTTTTTATTTTTATAAAATAATTCATTCTCAGTGAAAGCATTCTCGCCTCTGAGGCAGGTAGATGTTTTATTTCCCCATCATGAGAAATGCAAAATGATCACAGTATGATAGCAGAAGGAAGCCTTAGCTAATGAAGTAATTAAATATAATTTGAATACATGATACACAAGCAGATGCATAATACATTTTAAATATAATTGAAGTTTAATGTTTACTGCTCATCCCAAAACTTAGATGTTAATTCCAGGGATCAAATCAAAGACTGATTTATAAATCAGACTTTATAATTGTGAAGAAAAGACCATGTTAATGAATTGGACTGCAAGCATTCATTTTCATACCATTTCTCCATAAGGCAACATTTTTAGGATCAATGTTTTTTCAAGCCTTGTGATTCCCAAATCCACAAAGAACAATGAGAAAGTAAAGGTATCTAAGTGTGAACAGCAACTGAACTGTTGGGCAGAAAGAGTAAAATATACTTACAACAGAACCGGTGTTAATAACCATTGTCTGAAGACCCCATGGCAGACCTAGGCCTACAAGAATGTCAAAGACATTGCTTCCCACTGTATTCGACACTGCCATGTCACCCATCCCTAAATAAAATAAACAGTTATAAAAGTCTGACAAGCTGTCTACACAACAATTGATGAAGTATTAGTAACTTTTAAGGACATATCTGTAAACAAAATCCATTAAAACACTTGTTTTGGAATTTTACCGAGCTAATACCAATGTTTAAGTCTGCAAAAGTTTTATTAAGGCATATCAACGGAGTATCATGCAGTGTGATATTCCTCTGAAGTGCACTGCATTTGAAAAGAACAAGCTTGGTTTTTGTATGTTCAAATGCATGGGGATTGAGTTTAAGAGCCGTGAGGTTATGCTGCAGCTCTATAGACCACACTTGGAACATTGTCTTCAGTTCTGGTCACCTCATTATAGGAAGGATGTGGAGGCTTTCAAGAGGGTGCAGAGGAGATTTACCAGGATGCTGCCTGGACTGGAGGGCATGTCTTATGAAGAAAGGTTGAGAGACCTAGGGCTTTTCTCATTGGAGTGAAGAAGGATGAGAGGTGACTTGGTAGAAGTGCACAAGATGATGAGAGGCATGGATAGAGTGGATAGTCAGAAACATTTTCCCATGGCAGAAATGGCTATCATGTGGAGCCATAATTTTAAGGTGATTGGAGGAAGTTTTCGGGGAGATGTCAGAGGTAGGTTCTTTGCACAGAGAGTGTGGGTGTGGAATACACTGCCAGCAGTAGTAGTAGAGTCAGATACATTAGGGACATTTAAGCAACTCTTGCATAGGCACATGGATGGTAGTAACATGAAAGATAGTAGGTGAGTTTGATCTTAGAGTAGGATAAAAGGCCAGCACAACATCAAAGGCGGAAGGACCTGTACTGTGCTGTACTGTTCTATGTTGTATGATTCTATGATGAGTAGGGCCTTCTATCAGGGATAAAAAACTATTAACAGTGGAATGTTTTATGCTCTGACACAAGGAGAGAGACTATTGTTGACCTCTTTAGACCTTCCTGATGGCTGCCACTCTCACCCTTCAGCTGAGGGGTTCAAATAACTGCTCAATCAACATACCAGAGGGGGGAAAAATAGATGGCAGTCTTTGTTCAGGTTGTTATCCACTCATTTTCAAACATTTACCAGGGCTATATTTTGTACAGGACACAGTTCACAAACTAACTTTGTGGAAAACTGACACCATCAATCATATTTTAAGTTTAAAACAGGAATATATAAGAAAGATCCATGATCCAGATTTCTTTGGTTAGTTACAAAATTAATGATTTATTGTAAACCAAATCCTATTCAACGAAGATGATAAACTGACTAAAATATTTAATTTAGAATCTGAAAATGTAAATGCTTATTCATCCAAATAGCGCAAAAACAAGCAGAAACATATGCATTGAGTAAAGGAAAACAAAACTGATTTCTTTCAACAGAGATTCACTCTGGGAAAAAAAATGCTTTTGGCCAATAAGTCTAAATTCTTGGAAAACAAAATAACTAAGGTGTGTAATATTCAGATGCCTGTTGGACTGGCATTCCACCACATGTGAGCACAGGCATCACCAAACACAAGTGGTGGTTTCTGCGATCTTAACAGATACAGCTTGCTCTGGAAGCAATATATTGCAAAGTCTTCCAGTCAGTCTTCAAAGGGATAATCAGCAAAGGTGCTTCAAAGACAGGAGTCACAAATTGAGCAGTCTGTTCCCTAGCAGGCTTTAGCCAACTGAAAACTTGACACTTGCAAAGCACTGTTCGAAAAGAACAGTTATAAACCCAGTCATCAAAAGATTCTGGTGTTTTCATTAAAGTAACTTCAAGTAACCAAAATCAGCAGTTATCTGGAATCTTGTGGTTTTTGAGAAACATCATTCCAATGACCTTTCATTGACCTTGTTAAAATAAACACTCCAGGCATCTCTACAACCATTCAAACTCAAATCCGCAAAAATTGGATCCATTATAACACCCGTTTATGATTCTTTACAGCTGTATTTTTTATACAACAGTTTCAATTTTCTTCCACTCATTAACACCAGTGAGAACGGGTTCTCTTCAAGTTATACTGACTCTTCTAAACCCAGCTGATAATAGAAAAATAACAAACTTGACCTATTATTCAATCCAACTAATTTAAAGGAGGTTTCTGTATAATTAAATTTCCAAGATGCTGAAATCTGACAAGGTAAAATTTCTAAAGCATGAAGGCTATCAATATTAAACTTGAATCTTGTAAAAAAGAGAAATCAATTCTATTGATCAAACAGGTGCGATGTTTTTAATGATGCATTGGGCTGCTGGAACAACGTTATGGATGAATCTCAGCTAAGCTGGTCAAAGTTAGCACAATGTTTCATTAATACACCAGTGTAAAATCATGAAATACTTATCTACCTTGTCTGGCCACTATTAAACTAGCCATGCAATCTGGAACACTTGTTCCTGCTGCCAGAAATGTTATTCCCATGATAATATCTGGAATCCCAAGTGTATACCCCGTTACGGTTACCTGCAAACAGAAAAAAAGGCAAATATAATCAACTGTCTGACAAACGTGCATTACAGTAAGATCGGGACAAAAAGATAATTCCATTGTGTCATTACTATTTTTATATTCTTTCACAGGACATATGTCACTAGCTAGGACAATATTTATTGCACATTCCAAATACTCTTGAATAGGTGGATGTGAGTTGTTCACACGATCTACTGCAGTCCACAGTGCTGTAAGGAAGGAAGTTCCAGGATTTTGACTCCTCAACAGTGAAGGAACAATGACATAGTTATAAGTCAGGATGTTGTATGACTTGAGGAGGAATTTGCAGGTGGTGTTGTTCTCAAAGTCATAGAGTCACAACATGGAAACAGATCATTTGCTCCAACTCATCCACGCCGACCAGACATCCCAATCTGACTTAGTCCTATTTGCCAGCGTTTGGCCCATATCCTTCTAAAGTTTTCCTATTCCTGGACCAATCCAGATATCTTCAGGGTGGCATGGTAGCTCAGTGGTTAGCACTGCTGCCTCACAGCACCAGGGATCCGAGTTTGATTCCTGCCTCAGGCAACTGTCTGTGTGGAGTTTGAACGTTTCCTCCGGGTGCTCCGGTTTCCTCCCACAATCCAAAGATTGCAGATCAGGTGAATTGGCCATGTTAAATTGCCTGTAGTGTTAGGTGCATTAGTCAGGGGTAAATATAGGATAGGGGAATGGGTCTGGGTGGGTTACTCTTCAGAGGGTCAGTATGAACTTGTTGGACTGAGGGCCTGTTTCCATTCTGTAGGGTATCTAATCTAAGAAAAAATGTAATTGTGCCAGGCTCCACCACTTCCTCTGGCAGCTCGATCCATACATGCACCACCCTCTGTGAGAAAAAATTACTTCTCAGGTCCTTTTTCAATCCTTACCTTCTCACCCTAAATCTATGCTGTCTGGTTTTGGAGACCCCCCCCCCAACCCCACCAATCCTCGGGAAATGACTATTCACCCTATCCATGCCCCTCATGATTTTATAAACCTCTATAAGGTCACCCCTTAGCTTCTGACACTTAGGGGAAAAAAACACAACTTATTCAGTCTTTTACATTAACTCAAACCCTTCAGTCCTGGCAACATCCTTGTAAATCATTTCTGCACACTCTCAAGTTTAACTACAGTCTTCCTATAGAAGGGTGACCAGAATTGTACACAGGATTTGAAAGTGACCTAACCAATGTCCTGTACAGCCACAACATGATATCCCAATTCTTATACTCAATATACTGGGTAGTAAAGGCAAGGGTGCCAAACGCCTTCTTCACCACCCTGTCTACCCATACCCCATGTTTCTTTGTTCAACAACATGCCCCAAAGCCCTACCGTTAAGTGGATAAATCCTGCCCTAGTTTGCCTTACCAAAGTACAATATACAACCAAATACCAAAATGAATTAAACTCCACCTGCCACTCCTTGGGCCATTGGCTCATCTGCTCAAGGTCCTGTTGTAGTCTGAAATAACCATTACACCAACAATTTTGGTGTCATCTTCAAATTTACTATATACTTCCTATATTCACAACCAAATCATTTATATAAATGATGAAAAGCACTGATCCTTGTGGCACAACACTGGTCACACACCTCTGGTCTGAAAAGCAACCCTCCACCACTACCCTCAGTCTCCTACCTTCAAGTCAATTTTGTATCCAATTGGCCAGTTCCCCCTGGATTCCATGTTATCTAATCATACTAACCACTCTACCATGCAGAACCTTATCAAAAGCCTTGTTGAAGTCCATATAGACAACGTCTACCGCTCTTCCCTTATCAATCTTCTTTGTCGCCTCTTCAAAAAACTCAGCCAGGTTAGTGAGATATGATTTTCCAAATGCATCTATTGCCCTCGTCCTCAACCATTAATTAGGGTTTAGCAGATGTTGCTGGAGCCTTGCAGAATTGCCGCAATACATCTTGAAGATGGTACACATTGTGCATTAGTGGTCGAGAGAATAAACGTTGAAGTGGGATACCAGTCAAGTGGATTGTTTTGTCATGGATAGCGTTGAGATTTTTGAATATTGACGGAGCAGTACACATCCAGCGAGTGGATCATCACATGACTGCTACAGATGGACATGAAAGCCTAGTTTCATACCATCAGTTGAAGGCAATTGTCTAAGTTACAAATGTTAGTTGTAATTGTGGCGAATTGAATGGCTGGCATATCTTATTTAGCATGATTTGTTGTATGATCGAGTCTGGGTTGTTGATAGAAGGATGTCTACACTCATATTTGTTATCATCAACAAACTTTATTAAATGTAACAAATGTAGAAAAGCTGCAAAGAGAGGCTATCTCTGGAACCCTGCACCCTTAAGTGTCTGCACCATGTAATGTGATGTCATTATGACTCAGCTGCTTAAGCACATGTTCAGTAGCTATTCTTAGAATAAATGTATTGTTAGCCCTTTACTCCACATGATTGGCAACTGAATTATTATCGGCTTCTCTCAATAACTGAACAATTCAATCTTCAATTTCATGCATGAATGCTGCCACTTAACTATGGCTGAATAGGTACAACAGAAAGACAACAACGTAATCCTGATATACAGAAAAAAGGTCTTCCTTTAAGATGACATTTATGTTCAGTTTAGAGTTCATGAATATAAAATAATGGAAATTCCTCAAGTATCTTGGATTTCTTTTTGGCTTCTTTGTGCTCATAATGATTCAGTCTCATGTTTCTTTTTTGCACCAGCAACTGTGACTTAATCAGCCAACTCTCTGATTTTATAAATTTCAACATCTGGCACAAAGTGAAATAGTTGACACACACATCACACATGGAGAATCAAATTCCAGAAAATTTGCCACATTCATCAATATGCCAACCATTTGTATAGCCAGTTTCTTAGAGTTCTATCTGGAGAGACTACAAACAAGAGTTTGCGTAGGCATCACAATTTGGAAAGCCTATCACAAGCAATCGATTAACGCTTAGCCAATAAGTAAGTTATTAATCTCAGGTATCTACTCTCTGCTAAGAAAGATGCTTAAATCCCTAAAATGGTACAATAAATCTTCTAAGCTGTCTGTGATCTAGTGATCAAAATGATTTGGATTTGAAGGACACTTAAAAGACAGGTGTAAAGTACTTTAAATAGTTTGCTACAAAGACTGCGTGCAGCTTTGTGGTGGCTACACTGACAGATACTATACCATGTGTCACAATGCAAATTCAATTTGACACACATTTTCGGTGTTGATTTCCATCAAAACTGAAATAAAGTAAGAAAAACCAGCAGAAGCGATAACGTGATCTGACCAGTCACTTATGGTTCAAATATATTTTTAAATTACCTTGCCAAAATTGCTTCTTTAAACAAAGAATTCAATAAATATTTACCTGAGCTCACCAGCCTGTTTTACCGATGTTACTTCATTTACGTTAATTAGAAATTTTTAAAAAGTCTAAGCTAAAATAAAAGAGGTATGGCCTTAAGAATTCAAAAGGGGAAATAGATATTATGGCAGTGTGGTTCCGAGTTATCTGTCAGGAGCTTGGGTAAATCCCAATGCAGCTGACTCTGGGAATTTCCTGGATATCGGCACCTGGAATGGTCTGAACTTGGAGTGTGATTTCGGGATTTTGGAAGACTTCGACCCACTTAAGATTTTTAGTTAGCTAAAAACCTTGGAGGAAACTTTTATACTATTGACCCAATTAGGTGATTGACCCCTGACCCCACCCCCTGACTACATCCAGCACCAATCCCTGACACCTCTGGACGCAATAGCCCCAACCACTGAGCTAAAACCCTGCCCCAACTTGATACATTGCTTCAGCTGACCCAATACCAACGCCTCCTGGTTTAGCCAAACACAACAACCCCTCCTGACCAGACCCCTTGAGCCACTTTAATCACTGGTTCACTTATGTTCTTTAGGGAAGGAAACCTGCTTTCCTTGTCTGGTCTGACCGACATGTAACTCCAGATTCACAGCAACCTGGTTGATTCTTAACTGCCTTCTGGCCAATTAGGGATGGGTAATAAATACTGGACTAGCAAGCAATGCCCACATCCTGAGAATAAATGAAAGACCCTGATCTACATGACTGTTCCCTGACTCCCTCACCTATCTGAAATCCTATTGCTTCACCCACCTCTCAGTAGCTTTCCAATTAGCTACACAACGTTTAAATCACAGAATTAGGGTACTTACTGCTGAAAAGGGTATTTAGTAGGATGTGATCCTCTGTGTTCCTGTTTTCATAGACAGTTGGATTCACCTAAACTGCTCTGGAACAGAAGACTCCAGGACACAGATTTGTGGGGAGAAATTGTCTAAAGGTAAATGCCCAGTTTTTGTTTTATCAGACCCAGAAATGTGGTTTCTGATCCGGATCAGAAAGATTTGGCCAATGTAAATATGATCAACTACTAGAAAGTGAGGACTGCAGATGATGGAGATCAGAGGTTCAGAGCATGGTGCTGGAAAAGTAAATGTAATTTACTGTATCCATTGCTCCCAATGCAGTCTCCTCCACATTGGGAATACAGGATGCCTACTTGCAGAGCGCTTCAGAGAACATCTCTGGGACACCCGCACCAACCAACCCCACTGCCCCATGGCCAAACACGTCAACTCAGCCTCCCACTCTGCCAAGGACATGCAGGTCCTGGGCGTCCTCCGTCACCACACCCTAACCACCCGACACCTGAAGGAAGAACGCTTCATCTTCCACCTTGGGACCCTCCAACCACATGGCATCAATATGGACTCCACTAGGTTTCTCACCCCCCCATCTTATCACAGTTTCAACCTTCCAGCTCAGCACCATCCTCATGACCTGTGCTACCTGTCCATCTTCGTTCCCACCTATCCGCTCCACCCTTCTCTCCGACCTATCACCATTACCAACACTTCCATCTACCTATCACACTCTCAGCTACCTTGCCCCCAGTCCCACCCCGCCCTCCCATTTATCTCTCTACCCCTTCAGCTCACAAGCCTCTCTCCTGATGAAGGGCTCTTGCCCAAAACGTCGATTCTCCTGCTCCTCGGATGCTGCCTGACCTGCCGTGCTTTTCCAGCACCACACTCTCGACAATGTAAATATGATGCCAACTGAATAAAAATGAACCACTGGTGATAAGAATATTAGTAATACTGGGTGTTCAGAACACCAAGTCATATTAAAAGTACAGATTAGCCCTTTCACAAAACACCACTTCTGCAATGCATTGAAAATAGCACAAGCTCAGAACTTTGCATTTCCATATCATACTGATAGGGACCATAAGTGCACTACACTTACAAGCGTTTTAATTATTTTACAGAATGTTCCTGCAGAATCTAATTTTAGGAAAATATAATGACCATTAGTCAAAGGTTTCAAACGTAGAGAGAGAATTTCCAGTGCTTCAGTTTTGGTGAAACTAATAATGGACAATTCTTAATTGGTGACACTATCTTGATCCTTATGAGGAAGAAAGTAAGACATATTTTGTTTGCAAAGCTTTTGAATTTGTCAAGAAAATATATTGTGCACATCACTTTTGAGCAACCAACCATGAAAATTAATATATAAATGTCAGACAAAACATTTCATGCATTTACTTATATTTCTAATATATCTTTAATCTAATGTATTCAATATTTAATTTATTAATTTATTTTATGGTAACAGCTATTTGGAAACAAGATTTGAAATCTAATTTAAATAATATTAATAATTAATGTTGCAAATGAATGGCAATTATGTTTTTATATCCTGCACCAAATCAAATTATGCAAAACGCTCATTGCAAAAAATACTATATCATCTTATTTATCATCAGTGTTGCATTTATTTCAACATTACAATTACTCTTAAATAAGCAATCACTGGTCTACTGTTGGAAAGTTCTATAGCAGAACTTTGGTGATACAGCTCATACAAATGGGAGGATCCTCCTTCTAGGTTTGTTGGGATAAGATTAGAGTGATGCTGGAAAAGCACAGTAGGTCAGGCAGCATCCGAGGTGCAGGAAAACCGACGTTTCGAGCAAAAGCCCTTCATCAGAAATTCCTGCTGAAGGGCTTTTGCCCAAAACTATGATTTTCTAGCTCCTCGGATGCTGCCTGACCTGCTGTGCTTTTCCAGCACCATTCTAATTTTGACTCTGATCTCCAGCATCTACAGTACCCACTTCTGCCTTTGTTGGGATAAGTCAAGTAAAGTGAATGCCTGTGGATCGGGACCTGCGGGAGTCTCAGGTCATTTAAACTCTATCTTACAAATATGGCTAAGAAATGTAGCTGCTTAGCAGTTAATTAACAATCCCAAATAAGCTTCTCCCTGAGAAGCCATTAACATCAGTGCCACACAGCAAAGATGTAACTTATTCCAGTCCAATTCACTTGGTCACGTTCCATGTCTGAAGACTCCTGCATTAAAAACAAATAACTAAGTGCTCGGGTGAATTTGTTCTCGGGGAGGGATGGGTCTGGTAAAGAAAATCGGGTGAGCTGTAAAACCAGCTGCTGGTTCATTTACTTTATGGCATCTTTCAAGACAAATTTTGGAGGAGAAGGTGAGAACTGCAGATGCTGGAGATCATAGTCGAGAGTGTAGTGCTGGAAAACCACAGCAGGTCAGGCAGCATCCGAGGAGCAGGAGAATCGACGTATCGGGCAAGAGCTCTTCATCAGGAATGAGGCTAGTAGGTCGGACCTGAGAGATAAATGAGAGGGGGTTAGGATTTTGGGAGAAGGTAGCTGAGAAAGCGATAGGTGGATGAAGGTGAGGGAGATAGGTCAGAATGGGGAGTGATGGACAGATCCGGAGGGCGGTGCTGAGTTGGAGGCTTGAGACTGGGATAATGTGGGGAGAGGGAAAAAGATGGACTCTTCCGCAGTAACACCTGCACCACCCCCACCTGCTCCTCCACTACATTGATGACTGGATCGTCGCTGCCTCGTGCTCCCACGAGGAGGTTGAACAGTTCATCGACTTTACCAACACCTTCCACCCTCATCTCAAATTCACCTGGACCATCCCAAAAGACAAATTTATTGTCCAAATTTCAGATTGTGCAATGTGACAATACTGCAAATTTAAACCAAAAGTACTCTTAGTTGCGATACTGAGCTTTTTTCCTCGTTTTATATCCATTACTAGTATCAAATGCTGAATTACACCAATGCCAGTGTAGAGACAGTGAAATAAGGACTATGTCAAGGAAATCAGAAGACCTTAGGAAGAACAAGATGCAGGACCTCACCATATGCCAGCTCTAAAAATTCACAATTCTGAGTGAAGAGGTATCTCCTCATTTCAGCCCTAAATGGACAACCCTTATCCTGAGATAATGACCCCTTGTCCCAGGCTTTTCTGCCAAGGATCAGCCTCTCAGGATCTCTCCTGTCAAATTGTCTAAGAATGTTATACATTTCAATAAGATCGCCTCTCATTTTTCTAAACTCAGGAGAACCTGGGTCCTTTGATTCGGTCCCACTGCACAGGACAGTCTTCTCAACTCTCGAATAGTGAACCTTGTACTGCCTCTAAGACAAAAACTGTACACACTAATCCATGTGGGTTACCAAACCCGATAGAAAGACATCAGGGCTTCCTTACTCTTAAACTGTCACCTCTGGCAATAAAAGCTAATATACTATTTGCCTTCTTTGCACTTTGCGTTGCCAGTGTGCTGACTTTCTGTGATCCAAGTAAAGCATACAAAAACACCCCTCCAACTCAAAATCCTGTGATTCCCAACATTTACTCGGTTCTTTTTTTTTGACTATCTGTTTTTTCTATTCTTCCCACCACAGTGAACAACTTCACAATTTCCTGCATCATATTCCATCTGCCACTTTTGTGTCTAACCACATTACTGTTCTATATCCCTTCACATTCTCTTCATTACCATCCAACAACTGACTGCTCACTTGGCTTATTATTATCAGAATACTTGGATACATTACGCTTAGTCCCTTAGTCACTGATGCAGTTTGGAAATATTGATTTTTGACGCATTCCACTAATTACATGCTTTGGTGATTACTTTCCAGAGTTCGATAGATTCAGGACCAGTTCCTGCGGATTGGAGGGTGGCTAATGTTGTACCACTCTTTAAGAAAGTAGCGAGAGAGAAAGCAGGAAATTATAGACCAGTTAGTCTGACCTCAGTGGTGGGAAAGATGCTGGAGTCAATTATAAAGGATGAAATTACGACACATCTGGATAGCAGTAACAGGATAGGTCAGAGTTAGCATGGATTTATGAAGGGGAAATCATGATTGACTAGTCTTCTGGAATTTGTTGAGGATGTAACTCTGAAGGTGGACAAGGGAGATCCAGTGGATGTAGTGTACCTGGACTTTCAGAAAGCCTTTGATAAAGGCCCACATAAGAGATCAGTGAGCACAATTAGAGCGCATGGTATTGGGGGCAAAGTACTGACTTGGATTGAAAATTGGTTGGCTGACAGGAAACAAAGAGTAGTGATAAACGGATCCCTTTCAGAATGGCAGGCGGTGACCAGTGGGGTACTGCGGGAATCAGTGCTGGGACCGCAGCTTTTTACAATATATATTAATGATATAGAATATGGTATTAATAGTAACATCAGCAAATTTGCTGATGATACAAAGCTGGGTGGCAGGGTGAAATGTGAGGAGGTTGTTAGGAGATTACAGGGTGACCTGGACAGCTTAGGTGAGTGGACAGATGCAGTTTAATGTGGATAAATGTATGGTTATCCACTTTGGTGGCAAGAACAGGAAGGCAGATTGATTCCATTTAGGTAGTAATTTAGGTAAAGGGGCAGTACAAAGAGATCTGGGTGTTCTTGTACACCAGTCAATGAAGGTAAGCATGCAGGTACAGCAGGTAGTGAAGAAGGCTAATAGCATGCTGGCCTTCATAACAAGAGGGATTGAGTACAGAAGCAAAGAGCTTCTTCTGCAGCTGTACAGGGCCCTAGTGAGACCACACCTGGAGTA
>NC_057719.1:25815918-25823149 GCF_004010195.1 Chiloscyllium plagiosum
GTGGCACAGTGGTTAGCACTGCTGCCTCACAGCGCCAGAGACCCGGGTTCAATTCCCGCCTCAGGCGACTGACTGTGTGGAGTTTGCACGTTCTCCCCGTGTCTGCGTGGGTTTCCTCCGGGTGCTCCGGTTTCCTCCCACAGTCCAAAAGATGTACAGGGTCAGGTGAATTGGCCATGCTAAATTGCCCGTAGTGTTAGGTAAGGGGTAAATGTAGGGGTATGGGTGGGTTTCGCTTCGGCGGGTCGGTGTGGACTTGTTGGGCCGAAGGGCCTGTTTCCACACTGTAATCTAATCTAATCTAATGATCATAATGGTGGTGCAGGCTCGAAGGGCAGAATGGCCTCCTCCTGCACCTATTGTCTATTGTCTACAAGCAGCCATCCTGAAAATGATCCACTTGCTCCTACTCTCTATTCCCTGCCCATAAACCAATTCTGAACTCATTTTGATAGAGTATGTCAATGGTCATCTCAGTTGTTTGAGGCAATACAATAGCACACCATGGAACTGCATATCTCTCTTCCTTACTCCCATTCAAATATCTGGCTTCTTGTTGGTCTGGGGCTATTGCATTTGTCTTCCCTCAATAAATTCTTTCAACACAAGATATGTTAAAATGTATGATGATTTTCCTGAGTGATTTCTTTCTTACTTACCATCCACACCATTAAATAAGAAAAGACTGCAATCCATAGAGTGGACATGAGAAAGGTTAGCATGAAGAAATTCTCCCAGCGAGGCTTCGCACAGTTAGGGACTGTGAAGAACAGCACAAGCAATACCGGCCACGAACTCAACCATTTCACCTTAGTCAAGCATCCCCCTGTCAATAAAATGTAGAGATTACTTTATCAGCAACGTGAGGGAAAATGCATTCACTCAATGCATTTGACCGAACACAGTCTTGATCCTTTTGACAAAAACATCCAACAGAACGCTTATAATTAAAGCAGTACATGCTGGCAACTGTTTGTAATTACAGGCTTTCAGTCACCAGTTCAGGTAGTCAGCTTTTCAATCACAGACAATTGTAAAAACCCTGGGGAAAAATGGCCGCATTGTCAACTTAAAGGTCCTGATGTTTACAATCACATTCAATTTGTTTTATTTCTGGATTTTACACTTTGCTCACAGTAGCACCTCACTGAGCCATGAAATTAGGCAAGTGATTTATTTAATAGTTGAAACGACTACTGCAAAAATATTACAACACAATAAAACTGGAAATATTTTTCTGAATGCAAATCATGTTGATAAAAAGGCCAACGTTCATTCAAGCATTTCCCCTACTTCATATTATATTTTATTTAGGTTCAACAGCTGCTTAACTCATCTCTGCTACCAATAGTGCATACTATTGTTGATTGTAAGCAGGGTAACAAGACTGGGTATCACCTCTTGCAATGAATATTTCTGTAAATTTGCAAAGGAAATGTGATATAGTTTATTGTTTATCATGATGAAGGCCATGTCAGTTTCCAGTCTAGAATGACACAAATGTAATAGATTCAACTGGACCTGATCTTGCAGTTTCAGCGTAGTGTAGACGTTTAGTAACAGGTCAGGCAGCATCCAAGGAGCAGGAGAATCGACTTTTTGGGCAAGAGCTCTTCATCAGGAGTTGAAGGGCTAATGAAGCTCGGATGCTGCCTGACCTGCTGTGCTTTCCCAGCACCACACTCTCAACTCTGATCTCCAGCATCTGTAGTCCTCGCTTTCTCCTACAGGTTTAGTAGCAGCCATGTTAGCACACATTCTCCTCCTTTTTACCTGAGCACTACCATCCCCATCTCCCCATCATTTGAGACAACAGTCTGTAGAATAGGAGTATAACAAGAGAAAAATAATGCGAGGAACTGTCTGAAATTAAAGGTTATTGCTTCAAACAGAGAAATAATTTGGTAACATTAAGTTGCAGTTTTGCTGTGTACAGCACTGTTAAAATTAATTTGAGATGTAGAGTCAATGATTATGGAATGAATTTATTAAGGGAACTAGCTTATTTATGAATGCTTCAAGCCTTTGAATGGCTGACATCTTCATCCTGCTACAATTTGTCTGTGGCATTTCCAAGGTAATTTATGAAGTAAGGCCACAGAACAATGTTTGTTTACAAATTAAACTGAGTGCAGATGGCACACTGCTTCATGAAGTGGTTTGCCCCTGCCCCACCTTGTTGGTAAATCGATGAGCTGGAAAAGAAAAAAAAGGCAAAGGTTCCATGTTTTTCATTAGTGAATTGGCAAAATGCCTGTCCAATTATAGTGGAATTATGAATGTTTCAAGGTGAGAGCAAGGGCACTTTCAATTGAAATTACGACTGTCAGACATCACACAGGGCATTGTGTACTCCACAGTGATTATGAGGAACAGTAGAAATCAAACCATTTGTTGGAAGAAAGGTTTTCAATAATGTATAAAATAATGTAAAATAAGTATTTTAAAAAATCACTCTAGTTTTCAAACTTCTTATAGGAGTCAAGTAACAACAACTACCATCCATAAGAAAGCGTTCAGCATGCCTGTCTTCACTGCTAGAGTATTGAGTAAAGGAGTTGAGATGTCATGTTGAGTTTGTAAAGGACGTTGGTGAGGCCACTTCTGGAATACTGTACAGTTCTGGTTGTTCTGCTATAGGAAGGATATTATTTAACAAGAAAGGGTTCAGAAAGAAATTACCAGGATGTTGCCGATGAGGCTGGATAGGCTGGGATTTTTTTCACTGAAGCATAGGAGGTTGAGGACTGACCTGATTGAGATCTACAAAATCATGAGTGGCATAGATAGGGTGAGTAGGAAAGTCTTTTCCCCAGAGTGGAGGAGTTCAAAACTAGGGAACATATTTTTTAGGTGAGAGGGGAAAGATTTCAAAGGGACCTGAGGGACACCTTTTTCACACAAAGTAGTTCATATGTGGAATGAACTGCCAGAGGGAGTGGCAGATGCAGGTACAGTTAGGTGGGACTGGTTTAGTTTGGGAAACTTTGTATGCATGGATAAGTTGGACTGAAGGATCTGTTTCTGTGCTGTATGGCTCCATGATTCAATAATATATTTCAATGCACTTTAACAACTGAAAATGCCTGTTGACCATTGGTAGAAGACTAGGTGGGAGATATACTCAAGAGAATATATTTTGAACTAATTTCTGAAGGCAGGCAGCAAGGCAGAGGAGCTTAAGAGAAGTGATGGTTATGTCCATCACCAAAGGTGAAGTGGACAGCAGAAGAATGCACTCCATTCATGAGGAAGACCTGAAAATATTGAGGTTCTTTCCCACACCACTGAGCCAACTGCATTAAAATCTTTCAAAGTACAACTAGAGCCACCTCTAAATGGTTACTAAGAAGGCTAATTCTACTCTATTTGGAAGCTATTGATAGATGTTCAGATGGCAATCCAGCTCAAGACACAGCTCAAATCATTAAAGTGACACAGATCACATTCAAAAAGAAGAGTTGTCACATTTGTTTCAATACTTTAGCCAAAGAACAAAGTGTTTCAGAGTGAAAACTAAAGCCACCATTGTGAAGCAGCAAAGCAAAAGAATATCTCGACAGGTATATTGAATGCCGAGGGTGAACAGGGATATTGCACAAATGAAGTAAAGTGATAGAGATATTATAGTAGACACTTAAAGGGATATTTTAGAACACAGAATGGTTACCTTCCAATGAGAAAGAAAAGGTCCAAGGGGGAGGACCCACCATAGTTGATCAATTAAAAAGTTAAAGATAGTATCAAACTTAAAGAAGAAGTATACAATTGCAGATCAGAAGCTTGGATACATTATTGGAAAAAGAAAAGCATATTGAAATATTTAATATTGAGGGAGAAATTTGGAAATGGAGAAAACGAGTGAGAAATATAGAAACAGGAAATAAGAATTCCTATAAATATTTAAGAAAAAGAATGAATGAGACAAAGTCTTTTCCCTGGGGTCGGGGAGTCCAGAACTAGAGGGCATAGATTTAGGGCGAGAGGGGAAAGATATAAAAGAGACCTAAGGGGCAACTTTTTCACACAGAGGGTGGTACGGGTATGGAATGAGCTGTCAGAGGATGTGGTGGAGGCTGGTACAATTGCGGCATGGACAGGTTAGACCGAAGGGTCTGTTTCCATGCTGTACATCTCTATGACTCTATGACTAATAAAGGGAGTGTTGGAACTATAGAAAGCGAGTCCAGAGAAGTATCAATGGAAATTAATGAGATGGCAGCAGAATTGAATTTGCATTGCTCTTCATTATAAAGGATACAAGCAACATTCCTGAGCTAGCTGTAAATCAGGAAATGGAGGGAGGAATTCAAGCAAACTTTCCCTGGACAAATGGTATTGAGCAAAGTTTCGGTGCTTGGCTGATAGGTCCCAGGTCCTTATGAAGACATGTCTATGAGTGAGGAAGACTGACGGATCCTGAATTTAGGATCGAAGGAGCATCAGTTTTTGACTTTGGTAAACTCCCCATGGTAAACTAATGGAGGAAGTGAAGTCACATGGTGTGCAGGGTGTTCTAGCTAGGTGGATAAAGAACTGGTTGAGCAAAAGGAGACAGAGAGTAGTAGTTGAAGGGAATTTCTCAAAATGGAGAAAGCTGACCAGTGGTGTTCCACAGGGGTCAGTGTTGGGGCCACTGTTGTTTGTGATATTCATAAATGATCTAGAAGGGGACACTGTTGGTATGGTCAGTAACTTTGCAGACGACACAAAGATTGGTGGAGTAGCAGAAAGCATAAGGGACTGTCAGAGAATACAGGAGGATATATGAATAAAGAACTGGTTGAGCAACAGGAGACAGAGAGTAGTAGTTGAAGGGGATTTCTCAAAATGAAGAAAGGTGACCAGTGGTGTTCCACAGGGGTCAGTATTGGGGCCACTGTTGTTTGTGATATACATAAATGACCTGGAAGAGGGCACTGATGGTATGGTCAGTAACTTTGCAGACGACACATAGATTGGTGGAGTAGCAGAAAGCATAGGGGACTGTCAAAGAATACCGGAAAATATAGATAGACTCGAGAGAAGTAGCAAATGGAGTTCAATTCAGCAAATGTAAGGTGATGCATTTTGGGAAGTCTAATTCTAGAACCAACTACACTGTAAACGGAAGAGCCTTGGGAAAGGTTGATGAGCAAAGAGATCTGGGAGTTCAGGTCCATTGTACCCTGAAGGTGGCTGCACAGATGGACAGAGTGGTCAAGAAGGCATACGGTATGCTTAGTTAAAAATCACACAACACCAGATCATAGTCCAAAAGGTTTAATTGGAAACACTAGCTTTCGGTGGTTGATGAAGGACTACCTGATGAAGGAGCGGTGCTCCGAAAGCTCGTGCTTCTAATTAAACCTGTTGGACTATAACAGGGTGTTGTGTGATTTTTAACTTTGTCCACCCCAGTCCAACACCAGCATCTCCAAATTATGGTATGCTTGCCTTCATTGAATGGGGTATTGAGTATAAGAGTTGGCAGGTCATGTTAAATCTGTACAAGACACTGGTTTGGCCGCATTTAGAATACTGTGTACAGTTCTGGTCGCCACATTACGAAAAGGATGTGGACGCTTTGGAGAGGTTGCAGAGAAGGTTTATGAGGATGTTGCCTGGTTTGGAAGGTGCTGGCTATGAAGAGAGGCTGAGTAGGTTAGGATTGTTTTCATTAAAAAAAAGATTGAGGGGGGACCTGATTGAGGTTTACAAAATCATGAAGGGTATAGACAGGGTAGATAGATATAAGCTTTTTTCCAGTGTGAGAGATTCAATAACGAGAGGTCACGCGTTCAAGGTGAGAGCTGAAAAGTTTAAGGGGGATATACGCAGCAAGTACTTTACACAGAGGTGCCTGGAACACGTTGCCAGCAGAGGTAGTAGAGGCAGGCACAGTAGATTCATTTAAGGTGTGTCTGGACAGATGCATGAGTAGGTAGGGAGCAGAGGGATACAGATGCTTAGGAATTGGGCGACAGGTTTAGACAGTGGATTTAGATCAGCTCATGCTTGGAGGGCCGAACAGCCTGTCCCTGGGCTGTAAATTTTCTTTGTTCTTTGTCCAATAGGTGTGACGTACTTACTCGCTGTGTAGATGAGAAAAGGACAGTATCAAAAGTGGGTAAATTAACTACTGTAGCATCTACAGGAGGCCATTCAAGCAGGGGAGTGAAAACAAAACTAGTAGTGGTAGGAATTCTATAAGTAAGAGCACAAATAGCATTCTGTGTAAGCAGGATCGAGAGTCTCATGTCGTGTACTGTCTACCTGGTACCAAAGTGAGGGACATTTCAAATCGGCATGAAAAGATTTTGGAGAGGGAGGGGGAGGATCCACTTGTTGTGTTCCATGTTGGCACCAACAACGTAGGTAAGAGTAAGCAAGAAGTCTGGCAGCATGTGTGAAGAGAAATCAAAATTTACATTTCAGGTCTGGTGAGGAAGGGTCACTGGATCCAAAACATTAACTTTGATTTCTTTCCACAGACCTTGCCAGATCTGCTGAGCTTTTTCAGCAATTTCTGTTTTTCTTGCTGATTTAGAGCATCCATAGTTCCTTCGGTTTTTTTTAGTAGGCAAGAGGTCCTGTCGGGGAAGTGTCAGGAATTATGAGCAAAAATAAAGATCTGGACTTCGATGGTTATAAACTTAGGTTTATTATCTGAGCCATATGCAAATTGGCATAGAGATAAGAAAATTAAGGTCATAAATGGATAAAGGAGAGGTGTGGAAAGGAAAGGTTCCATTTTGTGGGGCCCTGACATCAGTGTTGGGATAGGAAGGATCTGTAATGACAGAACGGACTCCACCTGAACATGGCGGTTCAGTGGTGAGCACTGCTGCCTCACAGCGCCAGGGACCCAGCTTCAATTCCCGCCTTGGGCAACTGTCTGTGTGGAGTCCAAAGATGTGCAGGTTATGTGAATTGGCCGTACTAAATTGCCTGTATTGCTATGTGCAGGGATAAATGTAGTGGAATTGGACTGGGTGGGTTGCTCTTCGGAAGGTTGGTGTGGACTTGTTGGGCCGAAGGGCCTGTTTTCACACTGTCGGGAATCCAATCTAACCTAATCTCCTCTCTGCCTTCTCTTTGTGGGCGGCACAGTGGTAAGCACTGCTTCCTCACAGCGCCAGAGACCCGGGTTCAATTGCCGCCTCAAGTGACTGACTGTGTGGAGTTTGCACATTCTCCCCGTGTCTGCGTGGGTTTCCTCCCACAGTCCAAAAATGTGCAGGTTAGGTGA
>NC_057719.1:25823343-25888346 GCF_004010195.1 Chiloscyllium plagiosum
TTCTGTTTTTCTTGCTGATTTAGAGCATCCATAGTTCTTTCGGTTTTTTTTAGTAGGCAAGAGGTCCTGTCGGGGGAGTGTCAGGAATTATGAGCAAAAATAAAGATCTGGACTTCAATGGTTATAATCTTAGGTTTATTATCTGAACCATATGCAAATTGGCATAGAGATAAGAAAATTAAGGTCATAAATTGATAAAGGAGAGGTGTGGAAAGGAAAGGTTCCATTTTGTGGGGCCCTGATATCAGTGTTGGGATAGGAAGGATCTGTACTGACAGAATGGACTCCACCTGAACATGGCAGCTCAGTGGTGAGCACTGCTGCCTCACAGCGCCAGGGACCCAGCTTCAATTCCTGCCTTGGGCAACTGTCTGTGTGGAGTCCAAAGATGTGCAGGTTATGTGAATTGGCCGTACTAAATTGCCCGCATTGCTATGTGCAGGGATAAATGTAGTGGAATTGGACTGGGTGGGTTGCTCTTCGGAGGGTTGGTGTGGACTTGTTGGGCCGAAGGGCCTGTTTCCACACTGTCGGGAATCCAATCTAACCTAATCTCCTCTCTGCCTTCTCTTTGTGGGCGGCACAGTGGTAAGCACTGCTGCCTTACAGCGCCAGAGACCCGGGTTCAATTGCCGCCTCAAGTGACTGACTGTGTGGAGTTTGTACATTCTCCCCGTGTCTGTGTGGGTTTCTTCCGGGTGCTCCGGTTTCCTCCCACAGTCCAAAAATGTGCAGGTTAGGTGAATTGGCCATGCTAAATAGCCCGTAGTGTTAGGTGAAGGGGTAAATGTAGGGGAATGGGTCTGGGCAGGTCGGTGTGGACTTGTTGGGTCGAAGGGCCTGTTTCCACACTGTAAGTAATCTAATCTAATGTGGGAATCCTAGTGGAAAGGCTCAATAGGGTGTTCATAACAGCTTTAAAATATTTAAGAGGGAGTGGAGGAGCTTGGGAGGCGGAGGGAATGCTCAACAGAGGTTATGAAATTTTCCATAGCAAGTAATAGGACAGAGGGAAGGAAAGGGCCAGGAACCTACCTTCAATTACAGAAGGTAAAGGGATAACTATAAGAGAGGGGCAGTGATTGCAGGACTGAGGGTGTGTACTTAAATGCGTGCAGTATATAAAACAAGGTAACTGAGCTTGTATCACAGATTGAAATTGGTGGGTACAATGTTCTAGGCATCAAAGAGATGTGCCTGCAAGGGATTACGGCTGGGAAGTAAATATCCAAGATTACTTGTCCTATTGAAAGGACAGGCAGATCGGCGGGGAGGGGGCGGAGTTGCCTTCATGATAAGAAATGAAATTAAATTGACAGCAGTGAGTGCTATGGAGTCAGAAGGTTTGGAATCTGTGTGGATACAGTTGAAGAACTGCAAAGATAAAAAGATCCTGACGGGAGTTGTGTGCAGGCCCCCTAGCAGTAGTCAGGATATGGAGTAGAAAATAAATCGGTAGATTAAAAAGCATGTAAGAAAGGCACCATTGCAGTAATCATGGGGGACGTCAAATTGCAGGTGGACTAGGAAAATCAGGTTGGTAGCAGATCCAAAGTAATGTAAGTTGTGGCATATGTATGAAATTTTGTTTGGAGCAGCTTGTGGTAGAGCCCACTAGGGAACAGGCCACTCTAGATTTAGTGATGTGTAATGAGGCAGACTCGATTAGAGAGCTGAAGGCGAAGGAACTCCCAGGGAGCAGTGACCACAATATGACAGAATTCACCCCGCAGTTTGAGAGGGAGGAGCCGGAATAAATGTAAGAGTTTGACAACTGAGTAACAGTGTCGAAAAGTGTGGCACTGGAAAAGCACAGTGGGTCAGGCAGTATCCGAGGAGCAGTAAAATCGACGTTTCGGGCAAAAGCCCTTCATCAGAAATACAGCTTTTACCTAGTATCCAAGGAGCAGGAGAGTTGACGTTTTGGGCACATTCCTGATGAAGGGCTTAGGCTGGAAATGTCGATTGCCTTGCTTCTCGGATGTTGCCTGACCTGCTGTGCTTTTCCAGCGCCACACGTTTTGACTGTGATCTCCAGCATCTGTAGTCCTCACTTTCTCCCAACTGAATAAAGGTAACCCTAAAGACATGAAGGAGGAGCTGGCCGCAGTTGATTAGAAGGGGAAGCCTAGCAGAGAAAATGGTGGAGTAGCAATGGCAAGGGTTTCTGGGGGTAATTCAGGAGGCGCAGCAGAAAATCATCGCAAGGAAGAATTGGGGAGGATGAGGCAACCATGACTGATAAGAGAAGTCAGGGACAGCTTTAAAGGAAAACAGAAAACATACAATGTGGTGATGATTATTGAGAAGCCAAAGAATTGAGGTGCCTTTAAAAATCAGCAAAGGACCACTAAAAGCAATAAAGTGGGAGAACATCAAATATGAAAGTTAGCTAATTAGTAATATAAAAGGAGATTGCAAGAGATTTTTTTGATGTATGAAAGGTTAGAGAGAGGCTGGAAAATAAGGCTGGAGAAGTAGTAGTAGGAAACAGAGAAATAGCAGAGGAACTGAAAAGGCAATTTGCATCAGACATCATGATTGAAGACACCAGTGGCATACCAGAAGACCATAAGGCCATAAGGTACAGGAACAGAATTAGGCTGTTTCACCTATCAAGTCTGCTCCACCATTTGATCATGGCACATATGATGCTCAACCCATTCTTCTGCCTTACTTGGCAATGCTTGATCCCCTTACTTCAACTTAAAAAGAGTCAAGGGGCAGAGGTGAATACAGTAGATATTGCTAAGGAGAAGGTGGATAAATCACCGGGACCAGATAGACTACACTTCAGGATTCTGAAGGAGGTAGCAGAGGAGACTTTGGAAGCATTAATGATGATCTTTTGACAATCACTGAAGTCAGGCAGGGTCCCAGAGGACTAGAAAATGAATAATATAACATCCCTATGTAAGGAGGGAGACAGGTAGAAGACAGGAAATAATAGGTCAATTATCTTGACCTCAATTGTTAGTAAGATATTAGAGTCCATTATTAAGGATGAGATTGCAGAGTACTTGCATGTGCATGGCATAATAGAACTGAATGAGTATGGCTTTCTTCAAGGGGACATCATGCCTGACAAATATGTTAGAATTCATTGAGTAGGTAATGAGCAAGTTAGACAAAGGACAGCCAGGATTGCTAGAAGGCATATTACAACATAGAGGCCCATGATGTTAGGGGCAAGATAATAGCACGGATAGAGGATTGGCTGACTGGCAGAAGGCAGAGAGTAAGAATAAAGGGGTCTTCTTCACAATAACGGCCAGTGACTAGTAGAGTTCCACAGGGGTCCATGCTGTGACCACAAATATTCACATTAAATGTTAATGATCTGGATGAAGGAACTGAGGGCATTGTTCTAAGTTTGCAGATGACACAAATATAGGTGGATGGGCAGGTAGTGTCAAGGAAGCAGGGAGGTTGTAGAAGACTTGGATAGGCTAGGAGAGTGGGCCAAGAAGTAGCAGAAGGAAACAATGTGCAAGGTTATGTACTTCAGTACGAAGAATAGACTGTTTTCTAAATGGGGAAAGGCTTTGGAAATCTCAAGCCAAAATAAACTTAAGAGTCTGAGTTCAGGATTCTCTTAAGGTTAACGTGCAGGTTCAGTTGGTAGTTAGGAAAGCAAATGCAATGTTAGCATTCATTTTGAGAGGGCTAGAATATATAAACAGGGATATACTGTGGAGTTTGTATAAGGTTTTGGTCATATCCCATTTGGAATTTTGTGAGCGGTTTTGGGCCCCATATCTAAGACAGGACATGCTGATGTTGGAGGGGAACCAGATGGATTTCACAAGAATTATCCAAAGGATGAAGGCTTCTCATATGAGGAGTGATTAGGACTGTGGGTCTGTACTGCATGAGGTTTAGAAGGATAAGGAGCGATCTCATCGAAATTTGCAGAATACTGTGAGGCCTGGATAGAGTAGATGTGGAGAAGATATTTCCACTAAGTAGGAAAGACTTGGAGCTGAGGGCATAACTTCAGAGTGAATGAATGACTTTTTTGAACTGAGATAAGGAGGAATTTCTTCAGCTCGAGTATGGTAAATCTGTGCAACTCATTGCCACAGAGGGCTGTGGAGGCCAAGTCATTGAGTGTCTTTAAGACAGAGACAGAGACAGATAGGTTCTTGACTGGCAGTAAAATGGGTTTTTAAAACATATAAGCCATGATCAGCTGGTGAAGCAGACCTGATGAGCTGAATGGTCTATATTCTGCTCCTCCATCTTTAGTCTTGTAGAATCGTTAAGCAAGTGGCTAGTGACGAATTGATATGTTGGTTTTAATTTTCCAAAATTCCTTTCCTGTGGGGAAGGATCAATTAGATTGGAAAATAATGAATTCTGTTATTCACAAAGAGAGAGAAACAGAAATCTGTGAAGTACAAGCCAGTTAGCTTAGTAGTTGCCATTAGACGCTAATTAAATAAATTATAGCAGGGCTCTTAGAAAAATTCAAGGTAATCAGTCAGATTCAACACGGGCTTGCAAAAGGAGAATCATATTTAACTAATTTATTGGAGCTTGTTAATTTCTGTTGTGGACAGAGGGGACTGGGTGGATGTACTGTGTTTAAATTTACAGAAGGTACTTAAGAAACAGTCATATCAAAATGTTTTACAGAGAATAAAAGCTCATGATGTCGGGTAACATTTTGGCATTGTTGGAAGATTGGCGGGCTAACAGGAAAAAGGCAGTACACTTAAGTGTTTTTCTTTTCTGATTGGCAAGATGTCATGAGTAGAAAAAGTGAGAATTGCAGATGCTGGAGATCAGAGTCGAGAGTGTGTTGCTGGGAAAGCACAGCAGGTCAGGCATCATCCAAGGAGCAGGGGAATCGATGTTTCGGGCATAAGGCCTTCATCAGATTGAGGGTTGTGGGCTGGGTGGGGTTGGGGGGGAAGTAGCTGTGAAAGTGATAGGTGGAAGAAGGTAAGGGAGAAGGTGATAGGTCAGAAGGGGGGAGTGAACAACAGGACTGGAAGGCAGTGCCGAGTTGGAGGCTTGGGATTAGGATAATGTGGGGAGAGGGGAAATGAGGAAGCTGTTGAAATCCACATTTATCCCATGTGGTAGCAGGGTCCAAAGGTGGAAAATGAGGCGTTCATCTTCAGGCATCGGGTGGTAACAGTTTGGCAGTGGAGGAGGCCCAGGACCTGCAAGTCTTTGACGGAGAGGAAGGGGGAGTTGAAGTGTTCAGCCACAAGGCGGTGGGGTTGGTGGGTGCAGGTGTCCCAGAGAAGTTCTCTGAAATGATCCAGAAGAAGGCATCCTGTCCCCACGATGTAGAGGAGACCACACCAGGTGCAAAGGATGTAATAGATGACATTGGTAGAGGTACAGGTAAATTTCTGACAGATATGGAAGGATCCCTTGGGGACTTGGATGGAGGCGAGGGGTGTGGTGTGGGTGCAGGTTTTGTACTTCCGGCAATGGCAGGAAAAGGTGCCAGGAGTGGGGTGTGTGCTGGTATGGGGTGTGGACCTGACAAGGGAGCCGCGGAGGGAATGTTTCTCCAGAACGCTGATGGGGATGGGGAGGGAAATATATCTCTGGTGGTGGGGTCCGTTTGGAGGTGGCAGAAATGGCGGAGGATGATGCAATGTATGCAGAGGTTGGTGGGTGGAAGCTGAGGACTGGGGTTTTTTGTCCTTGTTGCATTAGGAGGGGTGGGGTTTTAGGGCAATGGCGCATGAAGTGGAGGAGATGCGCTGGAGGGCATGGTCAACTATGTGGGAAGGGAAGTTGCAATCGTGGAAGAAGGAGGCCATCTGGGACTTTCTGAGGTGGACTTGGTCATCCTGAAAACAGATGTGACAGTGATGGATGAATTGGGAATCGGGGATGGAATTTTTAAAGGAGGCAGAGTGGGAGGAGTCTAGGTAGCTTTGGGAGTCAGTAGGCTTGTAGTAGATGTCTGTGGTTAATCGGTTGCCAGAGAAAGTGATGGAGAGGTCCAGGAAGGTGAGGAAGGTGTCCGAGATGGTCCAGGTGAGTTTGAGGTCGGGGTGGAAGGTGTTGGTTAACTTGATGAACTGTTAAACCTCCTTGTGGGAGCATGGGGTGGAACCGATACAGTCACTGATGTAGCGGAAGAAAAGGTAGGGGCTGGTGCCAGTGTAACTACTGAAGATGGACTGTCCCATGTATCCGACAACCAGGCAGACATAGCTGGGTCGGATGCAGGTGCCCATGGCTACCCCTTTGGTTTGGCGGAAGTGGGAGGATTAGAAGGACAAGTTGTTGAGGGTGAGGGCCAGTTCAGCCAGGCAGGTGAGAGTATCAGTGGAAGGGTACTGATTGGGATGGTGTGAGAGGAAGAAATGGAAACAGAGGGCTTGCAGACCTTCATTGTGGCAGATCGATGTATATAGGGACTGGATGTCCATGGTGAAAATGAGGCATTGCAGACCGGACAAACAAAAATATTGGAGGAGATGGGTGTGGGTGGTGTCATAAACATATGTGAGGAGCTCCTGGACTAAGGGGACAGGATGGTGTCAAGGTCGGAAGAGATAAGTTCAGTGGGACAGGTGCAGGCTGAGACAATGGGACAACCGGGGCAGGCAGGTTGGTGAATCTTCGGTAGGAGATAGAATCGGGCAGTGCAGGGTTCAAGACAGTGAGGTCGGAGGCTGTGGGTGGGAGATCCCCAGAGGTGATGAGATTGTGGATGGTCTGGGAGATGATGGTTTGGTGATGGGAGGTGAGGTCGTGATCAAGGGGGCAGTAGGAGGAGATGTCTGTGAGTTGGTTCCTGGCTTCAGTGGTATAGAGGTTGGAGTGCCACACATCTACTGCACCCTCCTTGTCTGTGAGTTTGATGGTGAGGTTGGGGTTGGAGCAGAGGGAGTGGAGGGCTGCGCGTTGTGAAGGTGGGAGTTGGAGTGGGTAAGGGAGTGGACAGGTTGAGGCGGTTAATGTCTCAGCAATAGTTTGAAATCAAGAGGTCAAGGGTGGGTAACAGACCAGCACGGGGTGTCCAGGTGGATGGGGTGTGTTGCAGGTGGGAGAAGGGGTCTAGGTGGGAGGGTGGGTGTCTTGAGTGAAAAAGTGGGCTCGGAGGCAGAGACAATGGAAGAAACATTCAAGGTGGCAGCGTGTGTCGAACTCATTAATCTGGGAGCGTAGAGGAATGAAGGTGAGGCCTTTGCTGAGGACAAAACATTCGTTTAGATGTCGTGAGTGTTGAGGCCTCAATTTTTTTTTACAATTTATACAATGATTAGATGCAGCGACAAAGGGTATGATTGCCAAATTTGCTGATAATGCAAAATAGGTAGGAGAGCAAGTTGTAGCAAAGTGCTGAAAAAAAATGCAACTCCATTTTGGCAGGAAGAATAGAAAAAAAAACACTTTGACTAAAAGCAGGAGATTGCAGAACTCTGAGATGCAGTGGGAACTGAATCACAAAGGATTGTTAAACAAGTACAGCTATATTTAGGAAAGCTGTTAGGATGTTATCCTTAGTGATACCCGCTTAGAGGAGTCTGGAAGTCATACTTCAGTAATACAGAGCTTTGGTGAGACCACTGCGTACAGTATTGGTCACCTTATATAAGAATGGAAGTTAATGAGTTAGAAGCAGTCCTAAGAAAATTTACAAAATAAATATTTGGAATGAGGGGATTGTTCTATGAGGAAAGGTTAGACAGGTTGGGTTTGTGCTATCTAGAATTTCCAAGGGTAGGAATTGACTTGACTGAAGTATATAACAAAGAGTTGGAGTAAATAGTCATTTTCTGAATAGCAGGCAGTGACGAGTGGGGTACTGCAGATCTCAGGACTAAGAGTCAGCAAATCATGATATAAATTAATGATTTTGATGACAGTACTGAAGCTAATATCTCAATTCATAGATGAGGCAAAACTAGGTGGCAGGGTGAGCTGTGAGGAGGATGCAGAGAAGTTGCAATGTGACTTGGGCAGGCTGTGTGAGTGGACAATTGCAAGGTTATCCACTTCAAGTGGTAAAAATAGGATGGTAGATTGTTATTTGAATGGCTTTAAATTGAGAGAGGGGAATATTTGTACACAAGTCGCTGATGAAGGGCTTATGCCAGAAACATTGACTCTCCTGGTCAATAATGGAATGGTGTAGGTTAGATGAGCATCAGATTATTTTCACAGGTCGGCACAACATTGAGGGCCGAAAGGCCTGTACTGCGCTGTAACGTTCTATGTTCTATACAGGTTAGATACAGAAAGGATGTTCCCAATGGTGGGAGAGTCCAGAACCAGGGGTGATAGTTTAAAGGTTAAGGGTAAACCTTTTAGGACTGAGATGAGGAGAAATTTCTTCAGCCAGAGAGTAGTGAGCCTGTGGAATTTGTTATCACAGAATGTGGTTGAGACCAAAAAACATTGTATTTTCAAGAAGGGCATAGATATAGCTCTTATGGCTAAAGGGATCAAGGGATTTTGGGGGAGGGTGGGATTAGTGTATTAGGCTTGATGATCAGCCATGACCATATTGAATGGTAGAGCAGACTTGAGGGATCAAACAGCCTATTTTTTCCTGTTCCTATTGTCTATATTTCGACAAGATCCTCAGGGGCCTTGTCAGTGTGGATGTGAAGCAAATGTTTTGTCTTGTAGGAAAATCTAGAACTAGGAGTCACCATTTGAAAATAATAAGTTGTCCAGTTCAAGACAGAGATCGGGATTTTCTTCTTTCTAAGTCTCTTCCTCAAGATGTGGTGGAAGAAATCTTTCAATCTTCTTAACTCCAAGATAGGTAGATTCTTGATAACCAAGGCCGGAAGGGTGCCAGGGTCAGCCAAAATGTGGAGTTATGAGGTCACATAAGATCTTACTGAAAGGTAAAATAGGTGTGAAGGGCCTTCTTTATTCTGAATTCATATATTTATATAATAGAGATACTCAAATTAAGAGCTTCAAATACTGAAGTCCAGCTTTGTATATGCATAATGTAACAATTTTGCGAAATGTTGATAATTAGTGAGTTGATACATAATACAATTTAAAACAGTTCTGTTGATAAATAAGTTATAAATGATCTCTAAACATCATCCAAAGTTTCAACTTTTGCACAATTTTAACCATTTGAAAGCCCCAAGTGTCAAAATATAGTTAAATGGAAATGACTAATATTACTTGTGTTGAATATGAAATACACCCATAGATTACTATTTACATGTTATTAAGTAGGCCAATGGGCTGAGAAGTGGCAAATGGAGTTTAATTTAGATAAATGCGAGGTACTACATTTTGGGAAAGCAAATCTTAGCAGGACTTATACACTTAACGGTAAGAACCTAGGGAGTGTTGCTGAACAAAGAGACCTTGGAGTGCAGGTTCATTGTTCCTTGAAAGTGGAGTCGCAGGTAGATAGGATAGTGAAGAAGGCGTTTGGTATGCTTTCCTTTATTGGTCAGAGTATTGAGTACAGGGGTTCGGAGGTCATGATGCGGCTGTAAAGGACATTGGTTAGGCCACTTTTGAAATATTGCGTGCAATTCTGGTCTCCTTCCTATCGGAAAGATGTTGTGAAACCTGAAAGTGTTCAGAAAAGATTTACAAGGATGTTGCCAGGGTTGGAGGATTTGAACAATACGGAGAGGCTGAACAGGCTGGGGCTGTATTCCCTGGAGCGTCGTGAGCGGTGATCTTACAGAGGTTTATAAAATTTTGAGGGACCTGGGGTGGGGGAGTCCAGAACTAGAGGGTATAGGTTTAGGGTGAGAGGGAAAAGATATAAAAGAGACCTAAGGGGTAATGTTTTCACAGAGAGGAAGTGGTGGAGGTTGGTACAATTGCAACACTGAAAAGGCATCTGAATGGGTATATGAATAGGAAGAGTTAGGGGGAATTTGGGGTGGATGTTGGGAGGTGGGACTAGATTGGGTCGGGATATCTGGTTAGCATGAATGAGTTGGACCAAAGGGTCTGTTTCCATGCTGTACATCTCTATGACTATGACTCTAAGTGACGCTGAAGAAACAGCTTGCTACCAGCATGACTCTCAAAGAGGGGGCTTTGCCTTTATATTCAGGCTGATAGGAGGAATACAAAAGCAGCCTGGTCTGACTGCCCACTCCACCCTCCCCCTCATCAGAGGAAGTATATCCATATCACCATTTAATGCAAGGAAAAATAAATATTACATTTACCATATAAATAGTCCTGAAGTGATTAATGATGGGTGAAAGAAATGCAGGAGTCCTACGTAAACTACTAATTAATACGCAGTCTAATATTCAGCAGTATTCACCACAGAGTCGAAAAGCACAGAAAAAGTCCTTCAGCCCATCAAATCTGCACTGATATAACCATTAAAAGTGCACTAACCCTGATCTCCCGCACTTGTCTTGTATCCTTGAATGTTATGATATTTCAAATGCTCAGTGAAATTTATTTTAAAGATTGTAAGGTACCTTCCCAAACTGTGCATCTGAGATTCCCACCACCTACTGAGTGAAAATGAATTTTTTTGTTAAATCCCCTCCAACTCTGCTACCTCTTACCCTAAAACTATGTTCTTGTGATTGACCCCTTAACCAAGTGAACAGCTTCCCCCCACTTACCCGATGCATATCCCCAATCTTATACACCTCAGTCATGCCCCCCTCAGCCTTCTTTGCTGTCACCAGTACAAGATTGAATTGCATCGTTAAAATTGCAGAATAAAAGAAGTTATGATTTCACGATTTAGTGCGCTGATTCAGGTTGCATTGAGTACTGTGACTACTTTTGACAGCTGATAAGTTAGGAGATATTAATGTGCTAGCTGTATTCATAAGTTCAGTCTTCTGAGACATATATTACAACTTTTTATTAGGGAGAAAATGAGCAGCAAGCAGACCACCTTAGCAGTCAGAATGGCTGCATCCAAACTGAGCAGATGCTTGTCCGAGTGGTAAATTCATCAAGCCTCTTCTTTAAGTGTCATAGCTGGCTGGACACCATGTTGTAGCCAGCCCATATTTCGTATATGTAAATCAGAGCCGAGCAACTGTTGACAGACTCAGCAAGAATGTAACTGCCTACTAGTGAGTGAAATGATGGTCTGGCTTATGCTGATTTATTTAACTGCTTTAAAAGAAATGCACATTCAATAGAAATGAACAAGAACATTCTTCTGAAGCTGGAACCTGCAGGAATGTTTTTTCACCTCCATTGGGTCATAGACAGTCCCGTAATACCAGCCACTCTGGAACATACCCGATAAGCTCATGTAGTGGCCTGACCTGATGCCTTTGCTGGGCAAGAGCTGCATGTGAAGTTATAATCAGCAGCAGAGGCTCTTGTCCAGTTGCTGATGATTCCAAAGCTCCAAGTTCCATTACTCCTCTGGCTTCTCAGTTTGGGCATGCAGTGATCATATAAGGTGGTATCCTCTGCTGTCACCATTGGCAAGATTGGAGGTGGGAAGGGCATTTAGTTAGCTGGGATGGTGCGTACCTGACTCCATCGGAATTAAGGTCTCAGTGCAAAAGGCTATCATTGATATCTCTGCCTAGCCGCCACTTGAGGTCTTTAGTGGCCAGTTTATGACCTTTGAAGGACAACATTCCAAAACCACTGGGCTTGTTACCATGCGGCATGCACAGCTGCTACTAATATGATAGGGCGAAGGGGGAGCAAGGCACTCAGTGCCTGATTGAGGATCTCGCTACCACAAAAGGGCTGGGGCACTGACAGCCATAGCTCTGCCCTTATTACAGACCCTCATTAGACCCTCTCCCCTCCATCACCATGCTGCAATCTAGCCCCTCCCTCACATTAATTCCCCTGTGAGCCTGGATCACTCTGTCATCCTGGGATTCCAGCTTTTCCTGCATTCCCACAGTCTCCCTCTAATTGACTGGCAGGTGACAAGGGCAAGACTTCAGCCTTGGGGTCCTTGACATCCAGGGTAAAGCATGCTGCTAACCTTGTCACTGTCTGATTGGCTTATGACACAGTGAACCATCATGTAAAGAAGGAAGCAGGGGTCCTCAGTCAGCAGGCAAGACCCCAATGCCCGAAGAATCCACCCACTGTGCCAAAGTAGGCCAGGAACAAAGCCTAGCCCATTCACTGGACAAACCATCTTGTTGATATTGACACAATTGCTCAGCTTATTGGAAGAATTAAATTTGGAGAATTATTTTAAGTTAAACTTCAAGAGTAGGACAAAGATGCACAGCATCAAATAACCAAAAGGCAAAATCAAAACTCAGAAAAATTGTATTTGATACAGAGAATAACCAACACAGTACCATGCAAGGACTGCACAAAACCCTACAAAGGACAAACAGGAAGACAGCTAACGATCCATATCCATGAACACCAACTAGCCACGAAATGACATGAACAGATATCCTTAGTAGCCACACACGCAGATGACAAGCAACATGAGTTCGACTGGGACAACACTACTATTATAGGACAAGCCAAACAGAACAGCCAGGGAGTTCCTAAAGGCATGGCACTCATCCACAGATTCTATCAACAAACACATCGACCTAGACCCAATATACCAGCCACTGCAGCAGACAGCTGGAACTGACAACCGGAAGCGGCAGAGACAAACCACTATAAACGTCGGAGGAACCATCACAGAAGTGCTTCAAATGAGGCTCCCAAGCACTAAAGATGTCACCTAGACAGGGGACGAAATGTCTGCAATACAAATTCCCAGCTCGATGAACAGAACCACAACATCTTTTCCTGCTGCTATCTTTATATGTTTGGAACACAATAAATGGCTCCCAGCTGGAGGGATGTCAACAACAGGATTGAATCAGATGGAGTAACCGAAAGAATGTACTGTTATCCTGTATGGAAGATTTAAGAAAAGTCCCACGTTCAACTACCTTGTAACATCAATTAAGTATCTACTCGGCCTTACTTGTGGAGTTAGTTTACATCTCATTGCACTGGCACATCCTCTAGTAACTCTGCACCTTCAGAGAAACTCGACCACTGGAAAAATTTGCCATCAATTTTCACAAGATGTTCATTGTTTATCGTAAAATTGTAAGGAAACCATAGGAATCCAGGAAAAATTACAGAAATACTGCCCAATCCAATGATTTAGATTGGCAGACAATCCATGAATAGAGTCAAAAAGTATGGCGCTGGAAAAGCACAGCCGGTCAGATATCATCCGAGGAGCAGGAAAATCGACATTTCGAGCATAAGCCCATCATCAGAAATGTGAGTCATGGTGAAAAATGCCTGGCACACTTTGGCAGAAATTCCAGGCTTATGTCTTAAGGTAAGTGCAAGTAGCTGAACTATGGTGTTGTCCTGGAGCTGTGCACTCTTAATGCCACACATTGACCAACAGGGGGCACAAGATATTTACTCCCAGGTCACAAGTCGCCATAGTTTTAACAGACCATAAGGCTGTTCTCACATTAGAGAGAAAAAGACAACTGATAGTGATTTAACCTGAGGGCCAATACACCTCTGACAAGGCGAGAGATTGAGAAGGAGAGGCTTTCATGATAATCTCAGACAGTGATTGGAATTGAACCCACGCTGTTGGCATCACGTTGCTTTGTGAAAACAAACCATCCAGCCAAGCTAAACCAACCCCATCCCCCAACACTGTGAAATATTGGTTATCATGCAACAAGGGCACTTCAGTCAGTCATATTTCCAATTCATTATCAGAGATACTTGTGACTTCAAAACTTACTAATTATGCACTAAATATACTGTGAATGCAGTAAATTAGAAGCAAAAACAGAAATTTTGCTGGAAAAGCTCAGCAGGTCTGTGAAGAGAAATCAGAGTTAACATTTCAAGTCTGGTGACCACTCCTCAGAACTAATTATGTACTAATGCAATATATTTCAAAGTACAAAGTATGTTTACCTGGTAGAGAAAATGGAGATGTAAATTCAGGGTCCTTTTCACTCTCAGGGCTGCCTTCTTTTGTAGTTTTATCCAGAGGGACATTTCCATTTTCGATGTTTTCACATTTCTCAGCTACGCAGACTTCCTTGTCCACACCATTGGCAGATTGAACTAAGTATTGCATGTAAGTAGATTGAAAGTAAATCTCTGAAAGTTCAAAGCCCACCATAAAATGCTTAACTTTACAGAGGTCTTATTTCAGGATTTTATTTAAATGTAGTTTGACATTTAAAGAAAGTTTTAGGCAAGGCAAATGTATACTTAAAAGATACCCATTCACTCATCATACTTAACCTTGACAAATTTCCTTGTAATAAAAATTCTTTCAATCAAAATTCTTGGGTGAAAAATATATGCTATAATGAGGTACATCAGGAATTCCTCAAATTCAATCCCCAGTCTATACTGTAAGGAGTAACAGTGTAGATGCTGCAATTAGTTTCAATATCCATATGCTATATCGGAGAAACTATCTGTCAGATACCAGGATACAAGTTTGCTTACAAAAAATTCCATTCAGTCGTGCATTAAATAAAGGACTGGACTTAATTCATATTCACAATCAGTCAGTTCCCCAAATGATGACAACCATTTTGTGAGGACTTGAGAATCTCTCATGTTACTTGTGCTTACACTCAGGCATATACCACAGCTGTCCTGACAGGATCAAGGGAAAGGATGAAATTAAAAAGAAAACATCCACTGCAATACGTGTACATTTCCATGCTAAATTCTTTTTGTTGGGAACACTGAAGCAGTGGAGCCATGGTTTTCTCCAAAGGCTTCTGTATTAATAATGCTTGATGCTAGCCAAAAGGGAAAACTTGTGAGGTGAATCATGTCTCTTTCCCCGCTCAGAGGGAACACTTGTTACTTGTCCGAAAACCACTGGAAGCTGAGTTTGAAAAGCAGCAGAACTTTGGACAGGGTACTCACCCTGATGTAGGGGTGTGAACTGAGGGCAGGTGCATAATTTCATGCCATCTGGTGACTTGCCAGTTTGCTGGCACTGTATCTGTCCATGAGCCATGTAGTTTCTTTTGTGCTGGGTGGTGTCCTATTGGCAGTCCAGCTTCAAGATTTGAATAGCAAGTGCACTGTCTGACCATTAATTGGCCAACTCCACCAAAATCCTGTGTTTGGCGAGAGCTCCTGGCACTGGAAAACCCACATGCAACTCTGACAACAGGACCCTGACCCAAAATCTTGCCCCAATTGTTTAATCCCTGACTCTTTGAACAAGTTGGAAATACTCTATTGCCAGAGTTCCAATACAGATTGTGGCACAAGGAGATTTCCTCTTAGCTTAAAAGCACAACATGGTTTGGATTTTTTCATCAATGTTCTCTGTTGCCTTTAGTAATTCCCTTGCCCGCAATGTAATTTTACAACGTTGCCCAGGGGTATTTCCAAGTGCCGAATGATTTAAGTTAAACTGAATCTTTATCTTGATTGCTAATTGTTAACTATTTTCCTACTTTTCTATATAATTTAGTTATTTGCTTCTCAGAGAGAATTGGTAATGCTTAGCATTTCCATGTGTTACTGTTTTATTCCTGTACAGCTCATTAATATATTCCAAACAATGCATAGATCTGTTACCAAAACTCCCAAAATTCTACAAAAACCCTAATGGCATCTGACAGCTCTGAAGTACTGCTCTAAGTTCACAGATAACAATGTAAAAACTCTCAGGAGAGACTGTGCATAAAATACAGGAATAACTTAAGTCTTTTATATATTGCTACTGTCGTTAGACAAGCTATGTTATCAGGCTGAGCCCGTTTTAATGAATGAAGAGCGATTAATGTTAATCGGTATTTACTGCAGCCATTATTAATAACTAAGGAATGCAGGCATTAAACATTCAAGAGAAGGCAGGCATATTAAAAAGGTTGTTACAAAAGATTTTGTGAAATAGGAACCACAGTAAGACTAAACAGACAGAACTCTGGCAAGTGAGTGAAGTAGGTGGAGAATGGTTTGAAGATATTAATGGCATTCAGCAAGTAATTAAATGAACCCTCAGGTGGCAATGAACACTGCTTAACTATGGAAGAATGATTTAAAATTATTTAAAATTAAAGCAGTGCACTGTATTGTGTACACCTTTTTGTATAATTAGCATAAACACTTTTAAAGGGGACAACACCTTTATTTGTAACAAATGGAAGTTCAGTTGCGAGTGGAGGGAATAAGGAAGGCTGATGATTTCAGTCAGATTTGTCTGATTTAATTCTGCTGTGAAATGATCAGACAATATCTAGTATTATTTAAAACAAGACCGTTTGAGCAATGTTTTATGTTCAGAGGCAAGGATGGGATTGGAGTCTGAAGATATCTTCTACTCAAGGGACAGGTTGAACCAATAGCAAAGAGGCTTCTCACTATTTATTTATATTAACTTTGCACCATGATGTGATGAGATTGTTGAATCAGTTAGCCATATCTTTAATAACCCTTACAAGGCTATCTTCGAAAACAGACTCCACGTGATAGTACAACTTTTGGACAGGATTTGATTAGATTACTTACAGTGTGGAAACAGGCCCTTCAGCCCAACAAGTCCACACCGACCCGCTGAAGCGCACCCACCCAGACCCATTCCCCTACATTTACCCCTGCACCTAACACTACAGGCAATTTAGCATGGCCAATTCACCTAACCTGCACATTTTTGGACTGTGGGAGGAAACCAGAGCACCCGGAGGAAACCCACGCAGACACGGGGAGAATGTGCAAACTCCACACAGTCGGTTGCCTGAGGCGGGAATTGAACCCGGGTCTCTGGCGCTGTGAGGCAGCAGTGCTAACCACTGTGCCACCATGCCGCCCAATTTGTTTCTTGATAAATTTGCACACAGAATGGTTTTTGCTTTTGTTATAAAGTGAGCACGGAATAGAATTAGGAATTTAGTTAACTTTTCTTTGGGAATAACTCTCTTGGGGTTGGGGGGGGGTGGGCAGTGGTTGGATGTGGATCAGGGAAGAAACAACATCACCTGGAGAATATTGTACAGCAGCTCCTGAGTATTAGGAAGCACAGGATGGACAAGACATACAGATTTATCTTAATTCAAGCTGGGTTACCACATTGTATGCGAACAGGTCATGCTGTCAGTAGAAGAAGGAAAAGGACACTGATGAAAGATGTAACCAACGCCTTCTACCAACAGGCAGGCAACAGAGGAGATCTTCAGAATTAAAAAGTAGCATCATTACAGCTTTCAGCTTCTCAACAGAGTCTCCCATAGGAAGGCTACTGCTCCCAGCTGCATTACAAAAAAGAATGTTAAACATGAAACATTTGATTAAAACTGTACATTGGCATTACCACAAAACATTTTATAAATAATTGATTATTTTTTTTTTCCATTGTAATGAGTTTCTAATCTTAAAAATCAACTGTATAAAATAAATTTTGCCTTATCAATAAAATATTTTACAATGAAAATGAATACCATTTGATAAAAATGCATGATAATTGTTGGTGAAGCCATAGAATAAGTAGGCATCTGTTTGTATGTGCATTATCGGGTGGATTTCATCTAAATGGCCAGATTGAAACATTTTATATTAAGGGAAGATTTGAACATTTGTACTGGCCAATCTCTGTCTGGTTAGCCTTACCTTGAGTTAACAATGGGAGTAATGGGTCATCACAAACTTTAGGATAGGCAACATTACCATCCTCCAGTTCATTGCCGATCACATTGCCATTTGAAGCATTCTTTGTTAACTTGCTCACAAAACAATCCTGTATCTTGCTGTTGAACCTGAAAGTAAATATTAAATGAAGAAGCAGACCTCATTATCATTGCAGTTATTCCCATTTGCAAACAAAATCATTTTTAAACATAACCCCGGTGTATACTTATTCATGGTAAGTATAATTACCTCTGGGATAAATTTCTCAACTTGTAATCAACAGTTCTGCTGCCAGCATGTATTTGAAAACTATTGTAAAACGTGTCTTATTATTTTGCCTGTTAAGGCAGTTCAGGAGTTATCCTTTGGGAGGAATGACAGGATCTTCACTCCACAATACAATCAACAATTTTCCATTTTTGGTTTGTTCTGCAAGTATTAAGTATGTATGTACAGACTAGTGTTCTCCTGTAACAATTTGTAGTTTTGTAAAGATTGGATATTAGTGTTCTTCAGAGGATATCAATGGGAAATCTAAATACATCAGATAAATTTGGATGGCTCATCGACTGCTGCTTTTGACCCTTCTGAATAGTCCCCCACATAAGGCAAGTAGATTGGGGTGGCTCAGTAGGTAAGATGGAGGAAGGGAGGGAAATATCCAAGACTGCTGAACAAGAACTATTTCCTTAAAGGGATCAGATGAGTCCTCTTAGCCTCAAAGAAACTTAAAATGAAACCTTTAAAATCTAACTTACTGGTCTGCTTCCTGCCCTCAAACCAATTTCCAGCAGCTTTGACCTGCAGAGGAATGCACCAATCAGATCTCAGGTAAAAGTGGCTTGTGGAACCCAGTGAGGGCACCTTGTTTAAAACAGGTAAACATTAATCTGGTGCAACAAATATGAAGCCCAAGATATTTTAACTCCATGGCTTCATTTCAATCTCTCCTCCTATTCTACACTTATACCACCCAGGAGGTAAGTATGTGTTGTGATGTACCGATGGCCGACAGGCATTTGAACCATACAATCAAGGAGGAGTAGGTTATTCGGCCCCATGAGCCTGCTGTGCTATTTATGAAGATCAAATATGATTGGATTGTAACATTAAAATCCCATTCCCACCTATCCTCAATAACCTTTCGCTCCATTGTTCAACAAGAGTCCATCTACCTCTGCCTTAAAAATATCCAAGGACACTGTGTTGAAAACAACAAATGCCAGAGATCACAGCGGGTCAGACAACATCCATGGAGAGAGAGCAAGCTAACATTTTGAGACCTGTGTTAAGGACTCTGTGTAGTGGTTATAACAAGTTCAGCCAGCTGGACATCATAGAATATGAGCTTCCTGATTGGGGCTGTTAATCTGGTCCAATCAGGGAGCCCTGGCTGACATAAAAGAATGACTGTCAGGAACATTGGGCCTCTCAGTGAGAGGCAGCGCAATTGTCAAAGAACTGTGCATTTATATATCAAGGGTAAATGGTGTGGGATGTCGGCCTCTGAAGTGTTATTTCATTCTGCTTCTATCAACCTTTCAGAAAGAGAAAATCAAAGACTAAGAGAAAAATAAATCATGTCACCTCTATCTTAAATGGCCGACCCCTCATTTTTAAACAATAGCCCCTAATTCTTCATCTCCTAAATGAGAAAACATACTCTCCACATCCAACTCCTCAAGACCCCTCAGGATCTTTTATGTTTCAATCAAATTGCGTCTTATGTTTCTAAATTCTCTTTCGTCCAACCATTCCTCATAAAGCCACCTACCAGATTCAAGGATTCGGATGTCCATAAGAAATAGGAACAGGAGTGGGTCAGTCGATCCCTCAATCCTGCTCTGGTATTCAATAGTATCATGGCTTATCCAACATTCCTCACGTTCGCTTGCTCCGTAAGCCTTGATTTGTTTGGCAAAACTTCTCTGAACTGCTTTCAATGTATTTACATCCTTCCTTTAATAAGGTAATACTGTATTCAATATTGTAATACTGTTTAATACTGTACACAGTATTCCAGATGTGGTCTCACCACTGTTCTGCATAACTGACACACTACCTTACTTTAATATTCAATTTCCATTGCATCAGGCATGTAGCAGGATTGATTGTATAGCTGTTCAGCAGGAGTCTGTATTGGCTTTTGAATTGACTGTGAGAAGCCCTTGTTCTTTTTGGATGCACAATGACAATAGAGAAAGAAAAAGTAAAATTTTTATTAATCTCTTAACCTAAAGCAGAGGTGTTCTGGCAGGTAACTCTCTCCCTTTTTCCAATCAGACAAAAATTGTAGCTGGATCCTGATTTCATCATTGAGACCTGATTATATCAATGAGGAAGCCAGCATTGGGCAGGTGACCTCACCAGGGTAAAATGGCAGCAAACTACAGTGCTGCAGATGCAATGTGTGCATGTGGCCAAGGCTATATCAACTCTCCTACTTGCCCACTGGAAGCCAGGTAGCTGGATTAAAATAATCTTTGTACTTTGTTATTGCTTTCTGTAGGTCCTAAAAGTGTGGCTATGTTGAAATTTTAAAGTTTATGCCTTTGAATTTAAAAGAAGCCTTCCGTGTTGAGTCAGGAATCCATCTTAGATATGATTACAATATATCATTATTTCCTGAAACTGACTGGAAATAACTGTGAAATTCAATTATTTCTATTTCGAGGACAAAGGTACATCAGAAAACTATTGATGCTGTTGCCATGTGTAAAAATCTAGGACATTTCCAGCAACATTGAATGTTTGTTGATAAAGCTTATTTTATAGAAAATGTAAAAGGGTTACCCTGGAATATGTTTTGAGGACAATACAAGTGGATTTCAAAAGCCTTGCACCTTTCCACTTCATATGAACCTGAGTCCTTGTAAGACTAATAATCTATTATCTATTGCATTATTGCTACTGGGGACAGAAAGCCCAATTAAAACAAAAACTGCAATTCTTTAGTGAACGATGTCACTCTGACCACACAATAAGACCCAGCTGCAAATTAACAAACTGGTACAAAGGTACTGTAGGTTGAAGTGAGCTTGCACTAGCTTAATACTGCATTAGTCCAATCAAAATCTTGATAAAATCCTTCTGGACTTTAGATTAGATTACATTCCCTACAGTATGGAGGCCCTTCAGCCCATCAAGTCCACACAAACCCTGCGAATAGTAACCCATCCAGACCCATTGCCTATATTTACCCCTGACTAATGCACCTAACACTAGGGCAATTTAGCATGGCCAATTCAACTAACCTTTTAGATTAGATTAGATTAGATTACTTACAGTGTGGAAACAGGCCCTTCGGCCCAACAAGTCCACACCGACCCGCCGAAGCGCAACCCACCCATACCCCTACATTTGCCCCTTTTATCTAACACTACGGGCAATTTAGCATGGCCAATTCACTTGGCCTGCACATTTTTGGACTGTGGGAGGAAACCGGAGCACCCGGAGGAAACCCACGCAGACACGGGGAGAATGTGCAAACTCCACACAGTCAGTTGCCTGAGGTGGGAATTGAACCCGGGTCTCTGGCGCTGTGAGGCAGCAGTGCTAACCACTGTGCCAACGTGCCGCCCATAACCTGCACATCTTTAGATTGTGGGAGGAAACCAGAGCACCCAGAGGAAACCCACATAGACACAGGGAAATGTGCAAACTCCAAACAGACAGTTGCCTGAGGCAGGAATGAAACCCAGGTCCCTGGTGCTGTGAAGCAGCAGTGCTAACCAGTGAGCCACCATGCCGCTCCAATTTACTTGAAGGTCACAAATACTTTACAATTGAGCAATATTTACGTCTTTAATATACAGAGTGATGTTATTTTCTCGTAGCCCAGAACAGATTAAATTCTTGCAATGATGATACAAATGTCATGCTTCAATGTCAATATCATAAATATGATTGCTGTGTACGTGGTAATATGTTACAGTTCACTCAGGAGTCGCTGTGGCAACACAGACTTTTAGAGGCATCTTGTAGTATGGAGCCAACAATAGTGATGGTAGAGGTTCTAACATTCTCTCGTTCGAAATTGGAGGAAGGCTAATTTTGACAGCATGAGGCATGATTGGGGCAGATGTTCACAGGTAAAGGGATGGCTGGAAAATGGGAAACCTTAAAAAATGAGATAACAAGAATCCAGAGACAGTATATTCCTGTTAGGATGAAAGGAAAGGCTGGTAGGTGTAGGGAATGCTGGATGACAAAAGAGATTGAGGGTTTAGTTAAGAAAAAGAAGGAAGTGTATGTCATGTATAGACAGGATAGATCGAATAAATTCCTTAGAAGAGTCTAAAGGCAGTAGGAGAAGATTCGAGAGAAATCAGGAGGGTGAAAGGGGGACATGAAATAGCTTTGGCAAATAGGGTTAAGGAGAATCCAAACAGTTTTTACAAATACATTAAGGACAAAAGGGCAACTAGGGAGAGAATAGGACCCCTCAAAGAACAGCAAGATGGCCTATTTGTGGAGCCACAGGAGGTGGGAGAGATACTAAACGAGTATTTTGCAGCAGTATTTACTGTGGAAAAGGACATGGAAGATATAGACTGTAGAGAAATAGACGGTGACATCTTGAAAAATGTCCATATTACAGAGGAGGAACTGCTGGATGTCTTGAAATCCATAAAAGTGGACAAATCCCCAGGACCTGATCAGGTGTACCCTAGAACTCTGTGAGAAGCTACGGAAGTGATTGCTGGGCCTCTTGCTGAGATACAAACTTGATTGAATTTTTTGAGGAAGCAACAAGAGGATTGATGAGGGCAGAGCAGTTGACATGATCTATATGGACTTCAGCAAGGTGCTCGACAAGACTGGTTAGCAAGGTTAGATCTCATGGAATACAGAGAGAACTAGCCATTTGGATACAGAACTGGCTCAAAGGTAGAAGACATAGAGTTGTGGTGGAGGGTTGCTTTTCAGCCTGGAGCCCTGTGACCATGGGTGTGCCACAAGGATCGGTACTGGGTCCACTGCTTTTTGTCATTTATATAAATGATTTGGATGTGAACAAAGGAGGTACAGTTAGTAAGTTTGCAGATGACACCAAAATTGGAGGTGCAGTGGACAGCGAAGAAGGTTACCTCAGATTACAACAGGATCTTGACCAGATGGGCCAATGGGCTGTGGAGTACCAGATGGAGTTTAATTGAGATAAATGTGAGGTGCTGCATTTTGGGAAAGCAAATCTTAGCAGGGCTTATACACTTAATAGTAAGGTCCTGGGGAGTGTTGCTGAACAAAGAAACCTTAGAGTGCAGGTTCATAGCTCCTTGAAAGTAGAGTCGCAGCTAGATACTCTTGTAAAAAAGGCATTTGGTATGCTTTCCTTTATTGGTCAGAGCATTGAGTATAGGAGTTGGGAGGCCATGTTGCAGATGTACAGGACATTGGTTAGGCCACTGTTGGAATACTGGGTGCAATTCTGGTCTCCCTCCTATTGGAAGGATATTGTGAAACTTGAAAGGGTTCAGAAAAGATTTACAAGGATGTTGCCAGGGTTGGAATGCCCTCTAGTTCTGGACTTCCCCTCCCCAGGGAAAAGACTTTGTCTATTTATCCTATCCATGAGGGGCATGGATAGGATAAATAGACAAAGTCTTTTCCCTGGGGAGGGGAAGTCCAGAACTAGAGGGCATAGGTTTAGGGTGAGAGGGGAAAGATATAAAAGAGACCTAAGGGGCAACCTTCCATACAGAGGGTGGCGTGTGTATGGAATGAGCAGCCAGACAAAGTGAAAGAGGTTGGTACATTTATAGCATTTAAAAGGCATGGGTATATGTCTGGGAAGGATTTAGAGTGATACGGGTCAAGTGCTGGGAGGTGGGACTAGATTAGGTTAGGATATCTGGTCAGTATGGATGAGTTGGACTGGAGGGTCTGTTTTCGTGCTGTACATCTCTATGACTCAATGTTGTTTGTCATTTAACTCAATGATTTAGACGAGAATATAGAAGGCATGGTTCGTAAGTTTGGAAAGACACCAAAATGAAGAAGGTTACCTAAGATTGTAAAGAGATTTTTATTAATTGGGTCAATTTGCTGAGGAGTGGCAGACATAGTTTAATTTGGATAAATGCGAGATTTTGCATTTCAGTAAAACTAACAAGGGCAGAACTTTTACAATTAAAAATAGGGCCTTGGGTAATGTTGGAGAAGAGCAGAGAGAACTTGGGTATCTGGTACATAATTTTTTCGAAGCTTGCATCACATGTTGACAGGGTATTTATGAAGACATGTTTAGTACGCTTGCCTTCATTGCTCAGACCTTTGAATAAAGGAGTTTGGACGTCATGTTGTGCTTGTACAGGACATTGGTGAGGCCTCTTCTGGAGTACTGTGTCCAATGCTGGTCACCCTGTTATAGGAAGGATATTATTAAGCTGGAGAGAGGTCAGAAAAGATTGAGTAGGATGTTGCCAGTAAAATAGGGTTTGAGTTATAAGGAGAGGCTGGATAGGCTGAGTTTTTTTTTACTGGAGCATAGGAGGTTGAGGGGTTTATAAAATTGTGAGGAGTGTAGCAAAGGTTTTTTCCTGCAGGGTGGGGAGCTCAAGAGTAGTGGGGAAGATTCGGAAAGTAACAGGAGAAAGATTTTAAAAAGATATGACAGGCAACCATTTTTACATAGAGAGTGGTTCGTCTATGGAATGAACTTCTTGAGCAAGTGGTACATGTGGGTATGGTTACAACATTTAAAAGAAGTTTGGAAAAGTGCATGAATAAGACATGTTTGGAGGGATGTTGGTCAAGTACAGGCAGATGGCACCATTTTAGTTTGGGATTGCTGTGCTCTTCCAGCACCACTGATCCAGAAGTTGGCATGGACTGGTTGGAACGAAGGGTCTGTTTCTGTGCTGTATGACTCTATGTGGTTGACCATGAATCTCTCCTGTACTCACCACATGCCTTTGGCATGCAATGGAAGGATTTAGAAATTGATGCAAAATCTGTTTTTCTGCATTATAAATGCAGAGCCCTTAAAATATTATGACATCACATTAAGGGAGGCACGGTGGCACAGTGGTTAGCACTGCTGCCTCACAGCGCCAGAGACCTGGGTTCAATTCCCGCCTCAGGCAACTGTCTGTGTGGAGTTTGCACATTCTCCCCGTGTCTGCGTGGGTTTCCTCCGGGTGCTCCGGTTTCTTCCCACAGTCCAAAGATGTGCAGGTTAGGTGAACTGGCCATGCTAAATTGCCCGTAGTGTTAGGTGAAGGGGTAAATGTAGGGGAATGGGTCTTGGGTGGGTTGCTCTTCGGACGGTCGGTGTGGACTTGTTGGGCCAAAGGGCCTGTTTCCACACTGTAAGTAATCTAATCTAATCTAACCACATTGGCAAGGAAACCTCCTGCTGATTACTGCCTACACCCAGTGATGGATCAATGCTCCTCCATGTTGAAAACTGTTTGGAGGAAGCCCTGAGAGTGGTTAGGGCAGAAAATGTACAGAGATTATACTTCACTACAAGAGGCTCAATACAACCTTTGAGCAGAGCAAAGCTAGAAGCATGGAGTGAGCCCCAGTGAGTTCCTCACCAGAAACTCCTAACTTCCACTGTCCTAATAAAACAAGAGAGAGTCCTCAAGACTACAGCATGTTATATGCCTGTCTTGGTGATAGTAAACTTGGTCACTTGGACTTTAACAAGCTTAAGTACATTTTAAATCTTTTGTAATTGTTTCTTTTGCTGTGTGTGTCTGTGTCTCTGTGTGCATCTTGTCTGAATGAGGGAGTGGATACTATTGTAATTACTTTCAGGAAGTTGAGCAAATAAATGGCTGTTCTTTATTATAATTTAACACTATGAGAAAGCCTGTTTTGCGTCTGCTTTTGAAAGTCATAGCAACTAAAGGATTAAAAGACTTCTTTGTTAAGAACGCATCTAGTTGAGAGGTGGGAATAAAAGCAGGAACCATCCTCCCATCTTGCCCTTTCTGTAACACACTGGATAGTACGTGTCTTCTCCATTACCTTTGCTGTATTGCCTAAACCTGCTGCAGAACCAGAGACAATGAACTAGCCCCTGTCCTACCAAAATTCTACTCAATTCTTCATTTGATCTGTTAGTCAATGTTGTTCTGTGCTTCTTGTGTTTAAGATCATTTCACCTCTTGTGAAACACTCCTTTCTAAATCCTTTAACTCATGAGAACTGCTCCAACCCTCTCTCCACTACTTCCAGATACTTTCACAAAAGCAGATGTTCTTAACAATCATCTTACTTGCAAATCGTGTACTTGGTCTTTCAAGTAAAACTAGTGCCTCTCTTGTAGCTGAGTCCCTGGTCGATATTGAGTGAGATATACATGTGTTCATTGGACCTGCATGGTCTAAAATTGGGTAATTGGTATCATGTCAGCCAGTGGGGCAGTGTAATGCCAGAATAGCACTGATTCTGCTGCCTCTGGTACACACTCCTCAAGGTAGCACATCTTATGGGCTTTTCCAGAAACAGCTGTCAGTGCACCTTGCTCCGCCCTTCCCCAAACCCAGAGCAGGAACAACTTCCAAATGGCAGGAGTTGCCAAAATGAAATTTACATGTGCAGTACATTCAATACAAGATATATGAATTTTCAACCCATTTTGTGCTTCTTGACTATAGTATAACTGTAGGTGGTTACTACTGTAAATCTTCGAGGAGAAAGTGAGGACTGCAGATGCTGGAGATCAGAGCTGAAAATGTGTTGCTGGAAAAGCACAGCAGGTCAGGCAGCATCCAAGGAACAGGAGAATCGACGTTTCGGGCATAAGCCCTTCTTCAGGAATTGGTATTTACTACTGTAAATACCAGCAGCAACTCTTACATTTATAAAATGCCTTTAGTGCAGAAATCAAAGTCAAAACTGTTCATAGAGGAGTAAGGAACCAATTAGTGACTTACCAAGGAAGATATTAAGAGAAGAGACCAAAAACATGATAGATTAAGTGTGTTTTAACATTTGACCCAAAGCTCAATATCAATTCTGAGATTAGTTTGAAATCAGAGCTAATATAAACGATTATAAGATTAATCTGGGATACAGTGAGATAATACCCATTTGTGAGGCCAAGAGAGCCCCTTAATAACAAAAAGGATTGGACTTAAGGGGTCTCCAACTGACAATTTCACAAGGACATGAAATAAAATAATGCCAAGTCGACTATTTTGCTAATTGAATCAAAGGTGTGTTCCGTCTCATGGTCAATACATAGATCTACTTTTAAGAAACAGGGCTCATGATATCATTACTGCGTTACAACATGTAACCTGAGGGTATAAAGACCACTCACTCCATCTTTCCTCTGACCACTTGTAACGTGGCACTTTCCTAGAAGCATGTTTCTTGAGTGTAATGTGATTGCTTATTATAAACCTAGATATGTATGTGTCTGAGGAATGTGTTGTTTGTACATCATACTTAGTTGTTTTAAATGTTGCGGGCTTCAATATTATGATAGTCACGCCCAGTTTCTTATGATTTGGAGATGCCGGTGTTGGACTGGGGTGTACAAAGTTAAAAATCACACAACACCAGGTTATAGTCCAACAGGTTTAATTGGAAGCACACTAACTTTCGGAGCGACGCTCTTTCATCAGGTGATTGTCTCACCTGATCACCTGATGAAGGAGCGTCGCTCCGAAAGCTAGTGTGCTTCCAATTAAACCTGTTGGACTATAACCTGGTGTTGTGTGATTTTTAACCCAGTTTCTTATGTTATGGGAGATAATATCAGGAAAAAAAACACTATGCTGGAGGCAAACTCACAAGCTACACCAATTTTCCCTTGTAATTTCTCACACATATCCAATAAACTGAACACATACTTCTGATCAAAACTCATTCTCTCCTCTCTCAACTTTAAAATCAGTAAGACTGAAAAGATGGAGTAGCTGATTGTGTGTTTGAAAAGTACTCTGTACATTTTCCAATAAAAAGGTAGCAATGACTGGAAAATATGAAACATAAATTGGGTAGTCCCAACACCAGCTATAGAAAAGATGATGTATCTGTGAGACTATGATTACTGATTGTTTGGTTTCCCTAGGTGGCATAAGACAGCCCATAAACTATAGAGTTACAGTGCAGGTTTTATCACCTAAAAATACAGATTTTAGTCTAAGTTTTGAAGAATGTTTTCACATTGTCTTGTGCTTTCGGGAAGGCCTGTCAGTTTCTGAACTAATGTCTGGTGAGATATGAAGAACTGACTTGAGTAGGAGCTACAAAGTAATGATCAAGGGGCAGCAGTGCATGGACCTAAGAAGGATTATGTGCAACGACATAGGATGGAATTAGGAAGTTCAACTCAACTCCTCTGGACCCAAAGTAAAAACAGAAAGTGCTGAAGAAACTCAGCAGGTCTGGCAGCATTTGTGGAGAGACGGAAAACAGAGTTAACAATTTGAGTCCAATACCAAAGAAGAGTCATGTTGGACTTGAAGTATGAAACTGAAAAAGATTTGGAAAGATTAACAAAGTTGTTAACTCTGGAAACTTGCCAAGGTAGGTGACCCACCTCCTGACCTCCTTAAGCTTCTCCACTATCTACAAGGCACAGGTCAGGAATGTGATGGAATTCTACCCAAATGGGTGCACCTGCAAGAACACTCAAGAAGCTCGACTTTGATTGGCACCCCATCTACTACCTTCAACAATCACTTCCTTCAGCGCCAGTACATAGCAGGTATTATCTCCGAGTATCCTGCAACAATTCATTTCACATCGGAGCACCTCAAAGGTCTAGGGTAGCAACTATGTATGAAGACCATCACCTGCAAAGTCTCCCCTTGCCCAACCCCCTCAAAGCAACACACTATCTTGATTAGGGATTATATCATGAGCCATGAATTAGCACCAGGTTAAAATCTTGGATACGCATCCCTGACAACAGTGTGGATATAAAAGTTGCAGTTGTTCAAGGCAGTAGCTGAATTGCACCTTCTCAAGCAATTATCAGTGGGAATAAAATGCTGTCCTTGCCTGTGTGGTTCATAATCCATGGATGCATAAAAATACATTTGAAAAATTAACCCCAGCACTTTGTTTACATTGCTTATGGCCTTATCAATTTGGGTTGTTGCTTTTAATGAGTTATGCTCTGAATTCCTGACTTAACAAAGATAATGTGGAAGACTAGTGGGGTTAGGTGGCACATCAAAAAGAGCAAAAATGTGGCATTAAATTGTTCAAAATATATTATATTTCAGGCTTTTCATTTTAGATATAAATCAGAAATATTGAAATTAGGAAAATTCACCTTTATCCAGCATCATTGCATACTTATGAGCAAGTTTCTAAAACAAATTTAAAAACTTACTTCATCACGAGTATATAGCCTGCATACATTATGATCAGGAGAAGGCCTTCCCACCTCAAAGAGATAAAAAGATTGTCACTAGTTTGTAGTTAGAGCAAGAACAATACATTTAAAACCATAATGCAGCTCAGTTATCAGCAATCTACAGGTTGAGTTTAAGTGAATGCACCAGTTAAAGTAACATTATGTACAGGATCACTACAGTGCAGAAACAGGCCCTTCAGCCCAATGAGCCCCTGTAACACTGCATTTCCCACGGTTAATGCATCTAGCCTATAAATCCCTGAACATTATGGGCAATTTAGTATGGCCAATCTACCTAACTTTCACATCTTTGGACTGTGGGAGAAAACCAGGGCATCCAGCAGAAATGGGGACAACATGCAAACTCCACACAGATAGTTGCCCAAGGGTGGAATTGAAGCCAGGTCTCTAGCACTGAGGCAGCAGTGCTAACCACTGAGCCTAACCCTAACCCTATCGCACGTGCTGCCCATTTTTATGGAAATTGCAGAGGATGGTTTCAATCCATTGGCCTCTAGGCTATGGGTCCAGCACACTCCCACTGCGCCACCCTGCTGTGTGTCTTCTTGAAGCCGTGGGAAGCTACTCAGCCTTCTTCTGAAATGGTCAAGAATGTTTTTTGTAGTTATACGACCGGCTTCTGCTCCTTCTCCTTTCCATTCTTACTTTGTGAATGCCAGAAATCGGAGACTGAGGATTAAGATCAATGGCATGGAAGCACAAAATATTTAGGAAAGTTTGGCAAAAAAGGAAGCAGTCAGATTTGTTCAAGCTTTCTGTGAGTGTTGCTCTGTAATCAGATGCTAGGAGCTGCTTACGAGCAGCTGGGGTGAATCACCATTGAGTCTCCATGGAAACGCACCTGACCATTGTTGGCATTAATGTCTGGATGCCTGCCAAGGGTTCAAAGCTTAGCATGCTAGGTCAAACACTCATGTTCTATTAGTCCACTGCACAGTGCATTTGAATAACAAACCACTTCATCATCTGCGTACATTACTTAAAAGGATACAATTAACTTTTTGTCGCAAGACATAGATATCAACATGACATTTAATAGTGCCTAGGATAGGAAACTTAACAGCCACATTGAAAGATTATCAGTAATACAGTAAGTTGCCAATAATTTATATTCACATTAACAAGAGATAATTTTTCATGATTATTATTGATTCATAATACTTACCATTCAATTTTCTCATCATAGATAAACTGCAAGGAAAGAGAGCAGTTAAGTAATTGTGCTAACCTTGCAGCTCTTTTTCATGTCACAGAATTAATACATGAAAATTAAATCTGTCAAATAGCAGTGACCAGGTTGTGACTCTTGCAATTCATTTCACAGTATTGTGGTCATCAATTCAAATCCAAAGGGTGCTGATATGCAATTGCTTTAATAATGAGATATATCACTTCTTCATTATGAGACTATGGGAGATACTCACTGGGGGAAAAACTAAACTTTGCAATACTAGTTCTAAGCCTGTATATCTCTATCTGAGGATGGAGTTTTCATATGGTGTGGTCCACTACTTGCAATAATATTTAAGCATTGTTCAATAAAACATGAATACAAGTCATTGCTGTAAATTGCATTACTACTTGAAAGGACAAACTCATTTTAGATAAGATGTTGATATCCTATCTAAATTGCTATTTGCAAATTTTGTGTTTATTCACATTTTAGTTTGTTTCAGTCCTTTCACGTATGGTGCTCATTTGTTTTTTTTTTGGAGGAAATTTGGCAGATGTTCTCCTCCCAGAATCTGAAGCTGCCCAAGCAGAAGGACAAGACAGCAATGCTGGTTGACTTGACTTCTATTTATCCTCATCTCTTCACTTTGTGGTGAAACATTCTCCAAAGTATACCAGATTCCCTGAATGGCCATGTCAAAATCAGGAACTCAGCATGTCAATTTAAGAACAGTTTTGTTTTAATATTAGATTAGACTAGACTAGATTAGACTACTTATAGTGTGGAAACAGGCCCTTCGGCCCAACAAGTCCACACCGACCCGCCGAAGCGTAACCCACCCATACCGCTACATTTACCCCTTTACCTAACACTACGGGCAATTTAGCATGGCCAATTCACCTGACTTGCACATCTTTGGACTGTGGGAGGAAACCGGAGCCCCCGGAGGAAACCCACGCAGACACGGGGAGAACGTGCAAACTCCACACAGTCAGTCGCCTGAGTCGGGAATTGAACCCGGGTCTCTGGCGCTGCGAGGCAGCAGTGCTAACCACTGTGCCACCGTGCCGCCCACAAATTCTTGTCAGGAATGTGGCTTTGTTAGCTGGGCCAGCATTTATTGCCAATCTCTTATTACTTTTGGGAAGGTAGTTTGTGAACTTCCTTCTTGAACAGCTACAATCCATGGAGGGTACTCACTCTGCTGTATTTTTAAAATTCATTTTGAGGGATGTGGGTGTCACTGGCTGGCCAGCGTTTGTTGCCCATTCCTAGTTGCCATTGAGGTGGTGGTCCTGAACTACCTTCTTGAACTGCTGCAAACCATCTGTTATGGGTTGACACACAATGGCATTAGGAAGGGAATTCCAGGATTTTGACCCAGTGACTGTGAAGGAATGGTGGTATATTTCCAAGTCAGGATGGTGAATGGCTTGGAGGGGAACTTGAAGATGATGGTGTTCGCATGTATCTGCAGCCCTTCTCCTTACAATTGAAACTGGTTGTGGGTTTGGAAGGTGCTGTCTGAGGATCTTTGGTAAATTTCTGCAATGCATCTTATAGATAGTACACACTGCTGCTACTGAGAGTCATTTGTGGAGGGAGTGGATATTTGTGGATGTCGTGCCAATCAAGTGGCTACTTTGTCCTGGATGGTATCAAGCTACTTGAGTGTTGTTGGGGCTGCACCCATCCAGACAAGTGGGGAGTATTCCATTACACTCCTGACGTGTGCCTTGTAGATGATGGACAGGCTTTGAGAAGTCAGAGGTGAGTTACTCCAGGCAGTATACCTAGCCTCTGACCTGCTCTTGTGCTTATGTAGTAAGTCTAGTTAAGTTTCTGGTCAATTATAGCCCCCAGGATGTTGACAGTGGGGGATTCAGTGGTGATAACATTGGTGGTTAGATTGTCTCTTGTTGGTGATAGTCAGAACCTGGCATTTGTGTGCCACAAATGTTACTTGCTATTTGTCAGCCCAACCCTGGATATTGTCCAGATATTGTTGCATTTGGACACAGACTACTCCAATACCTGAGGAGTCGAGAATGGTTGTAAACATTGTGCAATCATCAGCGAAAATCCTTACTTCTGAGCTTATGAGGAAGGGAGGTCTTTGATGAAGCAGCTGAAGATGGTTGGGACCAGATGCTATATTGAGAAACTCCAGCACAGGTGTCCTGGAGCTGAGATGATTAACATTCAACAACCTCAACCACTTTCCTTTGTTCTAGGTATGACTGCAACCAGTGTAGAGTTAGACAATAGACAATAAGTGCAGGAGTAGGCCATTCGGCCCTTGGAGCCAGCACCACCATTCATTATGATCATGGCTGATCATCCACAATCAGTATCCAATTCCTGCCTTATCCCCATAACCCTTGATCTCACTATATCTAAGAGGTCTATCCATCTCTTTCTTGAAAGTATCCAGAGACTTGACCTCCACTGCCTTCTGGGGCAGAGCATTCCATATATCCACCACTCTCTGAGTGAAAAAGTTTCTCCTCAACTCTGTTCTAAATGGCCTACCCCTTATTTTTAAACTGTGTCCTCTGATTCTGGACTCACCCATCGGCGGAAACATGCTTCCTGCCTCCATAGTGTCGAATCCATTAATAATTTTATACGAGTTTGCCCCCGAATTCCCATTGACTGCAGTTTTGCTTGGGCAAGACCAGTCTTATGCACCAATAAGACTGCTGGGTAAATCTTTTATTCACAGCAACAACTTGCATTTACATTGGCTCTTTGTTGTAGTAAGGAAGGACAAACGTGAACAAAATTCACAGTTACATCCTCGATACTTAACAAGATATTTCACATATTCTTAACATCAGATTTGTTAGTCCAGAATTTGTAACCCTGTAACATCCAAACCACTTTCATACATTACTTTTGTTTTTCAGCCACATCAGTGAAATCATAACTTCAAATTCTTCAATGAAATCTATTCTAATGATTGGTAAGACAGCTTGTTCTATGAAAGTTTTAAAAATCTTATCTCAGTCTGATGAGAATATTAACACGCTGCACCTTGGAATAATGCTGGAGTCATTTACAGATACATATTACAGCCACTTATAAGAATTAATTGTCCGTCCATAAGACAAATGTCAATTCATTGCACTTTTATCGTGGGATTTGATCATTTCCTTTGATTTTGCCATTAGGAATGAATTCTCTCAGAGGAATCTCTTTGTCATGCACTGATTGACAGTCTACCATTGAGCAGCTCTGCAGATTCCAGCTACCTGTTAGATAACTCAATACAGAAACTGTCAACATGAAGCCACACATAAAAACTCATAAATTTTGATTTGATTTGATTTATTATTGTCACATGTACTGAGATACAATGAAAAGTATTGTTACGTAAGGTATTGGAACAGAATTAAGGTAGGTTGAAAAATAAATATTTTATTTCACATATTTAGTGAGTGCAACTATTATGAGCATCTAAAGCAAATTAATAGTTGTGACAAGTACTGAAGGATAATACTTTTATCCTAAGAAACATTGAAATGAAAAAATGATATTGCACCACAATGAAACTGCACTGCATTTCATTTGCAAGAGACTTTTCTGGATGAAAAAGGGTAAACATTTGTTTTGTACAGTACAATAATAGGAAAAATATTCTGAATACAATCACTTAAAATGCATAGCAGACACAGAGCCTAGAGCATAAGTTAAACATATTCACAATTTCCAGGTGGGGAAAGTACTGACCAGTATTATGCTTTTGGCTTTCATCTGTTACAATGTTGCTGTCGAAATTCTAGGTTAACTTAGAGATTTATGAACAGAAATATTTATACAGTGTGACTACATATGTGTTGTTCAATGTTGTTCCACTTTAAATATTTTCCTTTCCTTTTGATTTTCTTCCAAATCAATCTTATATACAATATGCTGAAGTGGTCATAGTTATCTGAAAACGTTTTGGTTTATTCATAATGATCCTTCTACCCTCGGTAGCACTTCCAGTTTCAGTTCTGGCTCATTTATTAGCTGATGACTGGTAGTCACAGTCTTAGGATCCAGGGTAGGCCATTTAGGACTGTGATGAAGATAAATTTCTTAAATGCAGACTGTGAGCCTGTGGAATTCTCTACCACAGAAATTGGTTGCAGCCAAAGCATTGAATGTTTTCAAGGAGTTAGCTAAGGTTCTTAGTACTAAAGAGATCAAAGGGTATGGAGTGAACGGTGGCAGGGTACTGAATTGGATGATCAGCCATGATCATATTGAATTGTGGAATAGGCTTGAAGGATTGAAGTACCTATTCCTGCTCCTATTTTCTATGCTTCTATGACTAGATCAATCTGAAATTCATGGTGAGAATTCATTAAAGCATAGTAATATTATGTCCTTTCAAATTTACTGTAAATTCATGTCATAATGTACATTTGCCTTCAGGCCTTGTGATATTTTGTAATGTTAAAGGCTCCATATGTGCAGATTGCTGCCATCTTGACATGAACACATGGACTGATTACAAACACTTGCTGGAATATTATGTGAAGGTGGTACCCAGTGTACAATCTAAGTTCTCCTCTGCTTTGCCACATGATCTCACAGCCATTTTTTAGTTGCCACGCTATTAACTGGCTCAGGGGCAGACTTCCAACACTATTGGAGAGACCAATCAGATGGCCAGCAGTTTGCAATCCCAGTATTTCCAGAGAGGGATGGCTACTGCTCGAATTTCTCAAAGAAGAGGTGACAGGGATCTGAGCATATAGTCCAGTCCAGAGTCTTGCTGGAGCCAGGCTTGCAGGCCCGAGCAATGAGGGTGTTCTGGAGGTACGAGGTTTGGTCAAGTTCACTGCATAGGGTGTGAAATATTGGGGTGAGGTGAAGCAACTTCAGAGGCACCTGCACTGGGTACACCTTGCCTCACTTAGCTGGCAACAAGATTGCTAGGTTTTACCTGGCACTCTCTACACCTGGCTCTGGCATCTGCTGTGGTGAGTAAAATCTCAGCAGTGGTAAAATGAGGCCTAAAGTGGGCACTAATAGGTCTGAATTGGCCACTGGTGAGCAGGCCATGTGACCCATCGCTGGCAATATCCCGAGAGTAGCAGATGGTGAAGAGCGCACATGACACGGGCTGCATGCCCATTTTGCTCCTTCTTACCCTACTTCCAGACACAGCGAGGCCATTGCGACTAACTGTAATGGTGAAAAATTAAAAGACTGATATTGATCAGCAACAGCCTGTTTTAAACCACTTCACATTTTAATTGGCATGACTTTCATTCAGTTTTACAGATGTATAAAGAGGTTGCAATCCAGCCCTGCCTGTTTTACAGAATCACCCAAATTCAAAATTATCCCTGTGCAATTGCATCAATGTTGAGCAGACGAATAGACATTGTACAAATGCTGGCTTATGCCCAAAATGTCAATTCTCCTGCTCCTCGAATGCTGCCTAACCTGCTGTGCTTTTCCAGCACCACACTCTCGACTCCGACCTCCAGCATCTGCAGTCCTCACCTTCTCCTGATTTATTGACAAGGATACCTTGGTCCCTTTGTACATCTACACTTTCCAATCTGTTACCACCAAAGGACTGTGCATCTGTTTCTCGTATTAAAGTAGATAATGCACATTTTGCACATTATATTCCATTCATCACATTCTTATCTATTCACCAAGCCTGTCTAAATCCTCCTGAAAATGCTTAACAATGTCCTCACAAGACAATTCCCTCTTAACTTTGTAACATCTGCAAATTTGGAAGTATTACATTTGTCCCCCATCTCCAAATTATTGATAAATATTGTGAATACCTGGGACCTCAAGTGTTGCTCCTTGCAATACTTCACTATATGCAGTCTGACAGAGTGAGAATGACCCATTTATTCCCACTCTCTGCTTTCTCTGCCTGTCAGCCAAACATTAGTTCATGCCGGTACATTATCTTGTATCTTACGTGCTTGAGTCTTTTAGTTTTCTTTGGGGGATCTTAGCACAAGCTTTTTGGAAACGTAAATATCCCAGATCCGTTGGCTCTCCTTTATCTAAGTTTTTTTTAAAGTACCAACTTCAAAAAACTCTAACAATTTCAGCGAACACATTTTCCCATTCATCAATCCATGCTGACATGCTTATGCCATTTACACATCAACGTTTTATCAGCTTGCAGTCTCTTGATCATCCGAGACTAGGTTTGTGATGAACGATGTGCATTGGAATTCCACAGAAGTTTCAAATTGATGACTCCAAGGGAACTGCGTGGGAAATTTGAACATCTAACAAGCAATTCCTTTGCTCCTGAGACTCTACGTGGAAGTTTCTGACTCAAATCTGACAATTCTGGCACACTTTCCCTGGTAGTTACCATGAAATATGAAACAGAAAAATCCTTGTCTAACTTCGAATTAACTATATAACTAATACCCCAATCACTCACACTGATGCTCTCACCTTGCCCTTTTGACTCCTTGACAGTCTCCAATGACCACAATCCCAAACCGACCTGGCTAGATCATAGCACCCAATCATACCGCTGACTCAATCTGATTCATTCCCAACACTGGACAATTCCACCTCTAGCCCTCAACCTGAGAACCCTTCCTAAACTGACTACTTCTTGCCTCACCCACCCATTTACTTGCCACCCTACTAACCTACCTATTTATCCATATCGTACATGCCCCAGTCATTCATTCATTCATTCATTCATTCACTCTTTCATTCACAAACATTCATCTACCATCCATTCACTAACTTTCATACCAGACATTCGATCTTACCACACTGCAGCTGGTATGATAATAAAGAGGTGGGCATCTTCGCTGGTGACCATGAGGATCCATGCACTGACAGAATTCTTCTGCATCATGAATGAGAGGTTTGGCCAGAAACTTTGCATCCAGGTAAGTAGTTGAAGAGTGTGGTGCTGGAAAAGCACAGCCAGTCAGGCACCATCCGAGGAGCAGGAAAGTTGACAATTCGAGCATGCGCTTTTCATCAGAAATGAGGGAGTACCCTAAGAGGTTGAGAGATAAATGGGAGGGGGTAGCTGAGAATGCGATAGATAAATGAAGGTAGGGGTGAAGGTGATAGGTCGAAGGGGAGGGTGGAGTGGATAGGAGGGAAGGAAGATGGACAGATGGGACAGTTTAAGAGGGCGGTGCCAAGTGGAAAGTTGGATCTGGGATAAGGTGGGGGGAGGGGAAATGAGGAAACTGGTGAAATCCACATTGATCCCGTGTGGTTTGAGGATCCCAAGGCAGAAGATGAGACTTTCTTCCTCCAGGAGTTTGGCTGCTAGAGTTTGGCAATGGAGGAGGCCCAGGATTTGCATGTCCTTGGCGGAGTGAGAGGGGGAGTTGAAGTGTTCGACCACAGGGCGCTGGGGTTGTTTAGAGCGTGTGTCCCAGAGATGTTCTCTGGAACGTTCCACAAGTTGGTGTCCTGTCTTCCCAATGTAGAGGAGACCACATCGAAAGCAATGGACATAGCAGATGGCATGTGTGGAAGGACAGATAAATCTCTGTCAGATGTGAAAGGAATCTTGGGGCCTTGGACAGAGGTGAGTGGGGGAGGTGTGGGCACAGGTTTTGCACTTCTTACAGTGGCAGGGAAATGTGCCAGGAGTGGAGGGTGGGTTAGTAGGGGGCACGGTCCTAACAAGGGAGTCACAGAGGGAATGGTCTGCAGTCTGCAAGTTAGCATTCCTCACTTTTTCCAGGTAAGTAGCCAATTTTCTGTCTGATCAGTGTTGGATACAGCAGTTCCAAGCTAATCAGAAGATTTGGGCTGTCAGTGCAGTAGAATTAATTTGACACCGAGGTCCATTTAAACAACATGTGTGGCTAGAATTTGCCTCGCTTCCCTCCTGCCAGGGACAATAGCGATGAAGGGCTTTTGCCCGAAACGTCAATTTTCCTGCTCCTCAGATGCTGCCTGACCTGCTGTGCTTTTCCAGCATCACTTTAATCTTGACAATCGTGCATACAGTTAGACTGCAGATAATGGTGACAAAAAACATTTTTAATTCCACCTGGGAATCACTGGGAACCCAAAGGTGCAGACAGTGATCTAGAGACATGAAATCAATTGTTCAAATTTCACCCAAGCATCTGGAACAATTTAAATTAAGCAAAGCAGGAACAAAAAGCTAGTTTAGTAATGGTGAGCATGAAACTACCAAATTGTGCAATGTTCTCTGGGGATGAAGATCTATCGTCCCTACTTGACCTAGCCTATATGTGAATCCAAACTCTCAGCAATGTGGTTGACTCTTAACCACTTCCTGAAAGACTTACCTAGCAAGTCACTCAGTTGTATCAAACTTTTAGATTAAAGTAAGATAAGAATAAAATTGCATGGACCATTCAGCAGTGACCTAGGTACTGGAAGATACAAAGGAATGTTTTGCCAAACAACCCTGCAAAATCCACCTCACTAACATGTGCAGACCTGTGCCAACAGTTATCTGTCAATCAAGTCAAGCAACAGCCTGACATAGTCATACACATGCCATCAGACTCCGCCTTCCTCATCCCTGAATATGTCCACCAGACGTAGCAGCATATTGGCATACAGTTGGGAGGGAATCACCATGGGAATCTTTCAGATTGATTCCAAACACCATCAGGTATCATAGTCAAACATGGAGAAGGAAACTTCCAGCTGATTACCACCTACTATCCTTCCTCAAGTAATGAATCAATAAACTCCACCATGTTGCACACCATGTAGAAATGACTCTGAGGAGATAAAGTGCACAGTATGTACTTTGAGTATGGGACTTCAATGGCCATCACCAAGATGTGACTCAGTAGCATCACCACTGGCCAAGACGGCCAAGGCCAGTAGGACACGCCCGCCAAACTGTACCTCACAGGTAGTGAGACAAACAAGAGTGAAAAATCAACTTGAGCAATGTACCTGTTGCAAGCACAACTGCCAATGACAGTATTATTAAGAGTATTCACAATACAGTCCTGACAGAGGCAAAGTCTACTTTTCATAATGAGGATCACTTGCCATTATATTATGGGGCACAACAACTATGTTAAATGGGATAGATTCAGAGCAATTGAAGCAGCTCAGAACTGGTGTCTAATATGATATGGGATGAGGGCTGTTGTGGCACAGTGTCATTAGTTACTGGAATTCTATCAATCTTTGCCTTGAATAAGATGTTACATAGCAACTCGCAAGGGTTCCTCAACAGCACCTTCCAAATCCATGACCTGTATCACCTGGAAGGGCAAGGACAGCAGGCACACAACAACACCATCAGCTCTATGTTCCCACTCCAAGTCACATTTCATCCTAGCTTGGAAGTATCTTCCCATTCTTCATTGTTGGTGGGTCAAATCCCAAATTTCCTCTTGGATTTCCTTTGCCAAACAACTGCAGTGATTCAAGAAGTCAGCTCACCACCAGCTACTCAACTGCAGTTACAAACAGTGGCACAAATGTCGGCCTTGGTAGTATGACCCATATCCCAGAGTTCCCAACACACTAGGTCAAATAGCTCGTCTGTACAGAAATAATTCTGTGCTACTATAATTTTATGGCTAGTTGCTCTACACAGTCTTATTACACTTTTATCTCTAAACATTCTCTCTGGAGCTACTGCTTTGAGACTGTGACTTACAAGTTCAGACGTCTAGGGTTCAGCTCAGGCCATGGTATGAAAATGAAAAAAGCATCAAGGAAAGCAAAGGAACTATTGCAATAAAAACAGAAAGTGCCGAAGAATCTCTGAGATCTGGTTGCACTTGTAGAGAGAGAGAGAAAAACAGTGTAAAACTTCTGAGTTCAGTATGACTCTTCTTGGAAACTGAAAGTACAGTTCAGTGTAGGAACTGAAACTTTGGAAGTAAAATAAATTATAGTTATATCTTGAAACGAATAGAAACTATTCTCTCTTTCTTAACATCTTAAATCGATGGCTCCCTTAAGATTTAATGAGCTTGCACAATGAATCATTCAAGTCACACTGATTAATGAAAGTCCCTACTTTGATGCTGTCTCAGTGCTGAGTGAACTGTGGTGGGGAAATCTGCAGTCAACCCAACCCAGAGACAGGGAAAATCAAGCCGGCTGGCAGTTTTAAGGCAGACTTCGCAAAATTATTGTCTTGCAATAGTGTTAAATTTAGCTGTGGTGTTCACACAGGCAAAACGCCTTATGGACTCTCAATATCAAAGCTCGGATTGCAAGAATAACCACTGGCATCCAAAGATATTCATCTTGGCAACAGAATTGATCTCTTAATGAATCCATACATTCAAGAGATGCAGGGGTGGGGAGAGAATTGAAAAGGACTAAACAGAATAAAGTGACGGTGGTACTTCATGAGAATGAGGGCCTTGAGCACATGTCTGCTGAGTACTGTAAAAGCTAGCAAAATGTTAGTGGGTTAAGAGTGAAACAAAATCAAAATATTCTGGATGCTGAAAAGCTGAACTAGAAACAGAAGTAGTGAAACACTCAACATATCGGGCTGTGTATGGAGAATTACTGAAAGGTCACGAACCTGAAACAAGTTAATTCTGTTTCTCTCTTCACAGACACGGCCACCCCAGCCAAACATTTTCAGCATTTTCTGTTTTTACACCAGTCAATAACTGCCCTCTGACATTTCTTCCAGAGAAGAGAGTTTCTTAAAGGATATATTTTTTATTATTGTACTGAAGACATCGATTTGCAAATGTGGCCTGAAGCCAAATACCAGTTCTGAGGAACTAGAAATGTTAACTCTGCCTTCTCCCCATAGATGCTGCTGCGTTCCACCAGCAATTTCTGTTCTTGTTTCAGATTTCCAGCATCTACAATATTTTGGTTTATAGCAGTCTAACATACGTTTTAAGAAACAGATTAACAGATACAATTATCAACAATCTCACTGGTTGATTGGACAAGCATTTATTTTTGTGAAAGATTGGCATTTTTCTTGCAATCTACTCCTTTATTTCAATTTATTTTCTGTCAACACCTTTGTGGAGAACCTTTGTTACCGCGCCCTCACCTTGACAAATTTGAATTATACAAAATGTTAGTTTCCAAGAGCAAATGAGGAATCTTTTTATCTTCCGAGACAAATGTCTTAACCCAAAAGTGTTTACGGTGGTCGCTATAGTGACTGGGGCAAACATTTATAAGACTATAAGATATAGGAGCAGAATTAGGCCATTTGGTCAATTGAGTCTGATCCACTATTCGATATGTTTCTCTCCTGCCTTCTCCCCCTAATCTTTGATGTCCTTACCAATCAAGAACTTATCTATTTTAAATACACTCAATGACGTGGCCTTCACAGCCCACTGTGGCAATGTGTTCCACATATTAATCACCCTCTGGCTGAAGAAATACCTCTTCATCTCAATTGTAAAAGGTCATCCGTTTGCTCAGAGCGTGTGCCCTCCAATCCTATTCTCTCCTACTCATGGAAACATGTTCTCAATGTCCACTCTATCCAGACTCCTCAGTTTTCTATAAGTTTCAATCAGATCTTCCCCTCAGCCTCCTAAACTCACCGCACAACAGAGCCAGAGTCTTTAACTGCTCCTCATACAACAAGCCTTTCATCTGTGGTATCATTCTTGTAAACCTTCTCTGGACCTCCTCCAACACCAAGACATCCTTCCTTAGATACAGGGCCCAGAATTGCTCACAATATTCCAAACGCAGTCTGACCAGAGCCTGATATTGCCTTATCCCTGCTTGTGTATTCTAGCTATCTCAAAATAAATGCACATTGTGTTTGCATTCCTAACTCCCAACTAAATCTGCATTTAATCTTAAGAAATTCCTGAACTAGGACTCCTAAGTCCCTTTGTGCTTCAGATTTCCAAAGTTTTTTCCCCATTTAGAAAATGCCTCTATTCTTCCTACTACTGTGCATAACATCACACTTTCCCACATTGTAATCAATCTGCCAATTCTTTGCCCACTCTCCCAACCTATCCAAGGCCTTCTGCAGCCTCCCCACTTTCTCAGCACTGCCTGTCCCTCCATCTAGATTAGAGTGGTGCTGGAAAAGCACAGCAGGTCAGGCAGCATCTGAGGAACAGGAAAATCGACGTTTTGGGCAAAAGCCCTTCATCTCTAATCTAGACTCTCGTTTCCAGCATCTGCAATCCTTGTTTTTACCTGTCCCTCCACCTATCTTTGTGTCATAGAACCTAGAACCTAGAACATAGAAGGTTACAGTGCAGGACAGGTCCTTCAGCCCTCGATGTTGCGCCGACCTGTGGAAATAATCTGATGCCCATCTAACCTACCATTATTATCCATATCTATGTCCAATGCCCATTTAAATGCCCTTAATGTCAGTGAGTTTACTACTGTTGCAGGCAGGCCATTCCACACCTCTACTGCTCTCCGAGTGAAGAAACTACCCCTAATATCTGTCCTAAATCTATCAGCCCTCAATTTACAGCAACATCCCCTTTTGTTAGCCTTCACCACCCGAGAAAAAAGGCTTTCACTATCCACCCTATCTAACCCTCTATCTTATTTGTCTTGATTAAGTCACCACTCAACCTTCTTCTCTCCAATGAAAACAGCCTTAGTTCCTTCACCCTTTGCTCATAAGATCTTCCCACCATATCAGGTACCATCCTAGTAAATTTCCTCTGGACCCTTTCCAAAGCTTCCACGTCCTTCCTATATTGAAGTGACCAGAACAGCACGTAATACTCCAGGTGTGGCCTTAACCAGATGAAGCATGACTTCATGGCTCTAGAATTCAATCCCCCTACCAATAGATGCCAACACACCATATGCCTTTTTAACAACCCTATTAACCTGGGTGGCAACTTTCAGGGATTTATGTACCAGGACACAGATCTCTCTGTTCATCCACATTGCCAAGAATTTTACCTTTAGCCCAGTACTCTGCATTCCTGTTATTTCTTCCAGAGTGAACTACCTCACACTTTTCTGCATTAAACTCCATTTGCCACTTCTCAGCCCAGCTCTGCATCTTAGCTATGTCCCTCTATAACCCATAACATCCTCCGGCACAATCCACAACTCTGCCTACCTTAGTGTCATCCGCAAATTTACTAGTCCATCCTTCTACGCCCACATCCAGATCATTTATAAAAATGACAAACAGCAGTGGCCCCAAAACAGATCCTTGCGGCACACCACTAGTAACTGAGCTCCAGGATGAACATTTTCCATCAACCACCACTCTCTGTCTTCTTTCAGCAAGCCAATTTCTGATCCAAATCATGAAATCCCAAAACACCATACTTTGTGCAATAGGCTATTGTGTGGAACCTTATCAAATGTCTTACTGAAGTCTATACACATCTCATCAACTGCTTTACCGTCACCCCCCTGTTTTGGTCACTTTCTCGAAGAACTCAATAAGGTTAGTGAGGCATGACCTACACTGCACAAAACCGTGTTGACTGTCCCTAATCAAATTATTCTTTTCCAGATGACTATAAATCCTCCTTCTTACAAGCTTTTCCAACACCTTACCCACAACCAAAGTAAGGCTCACTGGCCAATAATTACAAGGACTGTCCCGACTCCCCTTCTTAAACAAAGGAACAACATTTGCTATCCTCCAGTCTTCTGGCACTACTCCTGTTGACAATGATGACATAAAGATCGAAGCCAAAGGTTCTGCAATCTCCTCCCTGTCTTCCCAGAGAATCCGAGGATAAATCCCATCTGGCCCGGGATCTTTTTTGTTTAAGATCTTCCAAAACTGCTAAAACCTCCTTTTTGTCAATCTAAATCCCATCTAATCCAACAGCCTGTGTCTCCGTATTCTCACTAACATTGCCCTTCATATTCATTCCAATGTGAAAGTATTCATTAAGCGCTTCCCCAATGTTCACAGATTCCACACACAAATTTCCACTACTATCTTTGATTGGCCCTACTCTTACTCTAGTCAATCTTTTATTCCTGATATACCTATAGAAGGCCTTAGCGTTTTCCTTGATCCTATCCTCCACCAACTGCTCATGTCCCTTCCTGGCTCTTCTTAGCCCTCTCTTTAGATCTTTTCCGGCTAATTTATAACTCTCCAGCCCCCTATCTGAGCCTTCACATCATAAGCCTTCTTCTTCCTCTTGACAAGATCTTCAACTTCTTTCGTAAACCATGGCTCCCTCTCTCGTTAACTACCTCTCTGCCTTATAGGTATATTCTTATCCAGGACCAGCAGTAGCTGTTTCTTGAATAAGCTCCACATTTCAAGTGTGTCCATCCCCTGCATTTTCCTTCCCCATTCTATGCATCCTAAATCTTGCCTAATCGCATCATAATTGCCTTTCCTCCAGTTATACCTCTTTCCCTGCGGTATATACATACCCCTCCCATTGCTATTGTAAACGTAATTGAATTGTGGTCATTATCACCAAAGTGCTCACCTACCTCCAAATCCAATACCTGGCTGGGTTCATTCCCCAGTACCAAATCCAATATGGCATCGCCCCTTGTTGGCCTATCAGAAAAGCCTCCTGCACAGACTGAACAAAATCTCACCCATCTAAACTACTCGAACTATAGTATTCCCAGTCAATATTTGACAACTTAAAGTCTCCCATAATAATTACCCAGTTATTCTCGGTCCTATTGAGAATCATCTTTGCTATCCTTTCCTCTACATCCCTGGAACAATTCAGAGACCTATAGAAAACTCCCAACAGGGTGACCTTTCCTTTCCTGTTTCTAACCTTAGCCCAAACTACCTCAGTGGATGAATCCTCAAATGTTCTCTCAGCTGCTGTAATACTACCCTTGATTAACAATGCCACACCCCCCATTTTTACCATCATCTCTGTTCTTGCTGAAACATCTAAATTTGTCATCTGCAAACCTAGCAACAATGCTGTCAGTTCCTTTGTCCGGATCATTAATGTTTAACGTGAACAGTTGTGACTCCAACACTTATCCCTGTGGACCTGCACTAGTCAGCAGCTACCATCCTGACAAGACCCCTTTGTCTGTATTCCCTGCTGGTCAGCTGATCCTTTAAATGTGCCAGTACTTTGCCCAGAACATAATGAGCTTTTAGTTTATTTAATAACCCTCCATCTGGCAACTTGTCAAAGGCCTTCTGGAAATCCAAATAGATCACATGCGCTGATTCTCGTTTGCCTAACATGCTTTATTGCCCGCTTAAAGAATTCTAACAGTTTTGTCAGGCATGACCTTGCCTTGAAGAAGCCATGCTGACTCAGCCCTATTTTATCATGCACTTGCAAGTCATCAACAACCTCATCCTTAACAATGGAATCTAAAATCTTTCCAATTATGTTGTAGGCGATAGCATAAAGCAACTCTAATTTCAATAATAGATGAATGCTTGTAAACCATTCTATTAAAAAAAACATGTCACCTAATGTAAATTGTCATCATTTATTTCTTGTTTATAACTTATGAAAGATTTGTGAAGCTTTTGTGAGGATTTTCTGATAAAATTCAAATGTGCATGTTATTGCTAGTGGAATTTGCTCCATTTTAGCCATCCATCGACTCTGAGAGGCTACCAATTTACCTGCATAGATGATTGTCAGAACTGGACAAATTTCTGGTAGAAACTTTGATTTAGACCTCCAGCTTCCAGTCTCAACACTGAGTTCATTTTTTAAAATCCTGTTTTCCTGGACAGTTGGTGCTGCTAACTAATTTGAGATTGCAATTTTCAGTTCCCTAAGATCCATCTTTAATGTTGTATTTTACGTGCAGTGGGTCTCTGGCCTGTTTTTCCATTTGAAAATCAAGGACCAGGACCAGCCCAACTCTACTTGATAAGGCTGGCCAGCAGCCATTTTACTGCTGGCTCTGGGCATGATTTCTGCCCATATTGGAGAAAAAATCCCATTTCCAAAAACTGCTGGCCAATTGAATGGCGGCCAATGCTGGAGTTATAGCCAGTCTGTGGGAGTCTGAATGCAGGTAAGTTGGAGGTCTTATTGGAGCCAGCCTGCCAGGTCCTAGATTTGGGAGGTTAGGGTCAGCAGGGCAGGAAAGGGAAGAAATGACTGGGAGATGTATCTGGCGGGAAGTGTCCACTGGACACAATGTAAGTATCTCCTCTTAGAATCACAGAATTGTGACAGTGCAGAAGGTGATCATTTGTCTGAATGTAACAAGACTATGAGAATTAAAGGAGCAGGAGAATTGACATTTCGGGCATAAGCCCTTCTTCAGGAATGAGGAAAGTGTGTCCAGCAGGCTAAGATAAAAATTAGGGAGGAGGGACTTGGGGGAGGGGCGTTGGAAATGCGATAGGTGGAAGGAGATCAAGGTGCGGGTGATAGGCCGGAGTGGGGTGGGGGCGGAGAGGTCAGGAAGAAGATTGCAGGTTAGGAAGGCGGTACTGAGTTTGAGGGATTTGACTGAGACTGTTCTCTGAAACGTTCCGCAAGTAGGCGGCCTGTCTCCCCAATATAGAGGAGGCCACATCGGGTGCAGCGGATGCAATAAATGATGTGTGTGGAGCTGATCTCCAGCATCTGCAGTCCTCACTTTCTCCTATGAGAATTAAAGCTGACTTCCCTAACCTGGGTAAAATCCCAACAGCGGTGGCCAATAATACTGAGCATTACTTACCACAATAAGTAGAATCACTGATATGGTGTAGTATAATGAATCCCTGAACACAGACCACTGTGTCAGATATACGATCTGTAAAAGATAAAATGAAGCTATGAGGATTAAACATCAGGATTTCTCATGAGAACCTTTCACATTTTATTCCCTGGTTTTCAAATGTGCATTCAATCCTTACACTATGTGAGTGATTAGCATTCAATGTTCCACAGTTATGCAGGGAAATAAGCACTATATAGTACTTCATCAGTAAAATGGTACAGATTACACTCAATCTTCTTACCTGTTTGCCCCTGTGTTTCTCTGTTTTATTATTGTTATTTTATTCTTTTCTCTCAATGTCTACCAATCCACAATCAGTGGGCAGAATTGCACTAATCCCACTGCTCACCCTGCCACCAAAGGTCCACACTCATCAGAAGGACATTTCTGAACATCATTCAGTGGGCCTCAGTGCACAGGCAATTTATAAGAATCATAGAATCCTACCGTGTGGAAACAGGCCCTTCAGCCCAACAAGTCCATACCGACCATCCGAAGAGCAACTCACCCAGACCCACTCCTCCATTATCCTACATTTCCCCCTATTGGACCTACCCTACACGTCCCTGAATACTATGGGTAATTTAGCATGGACAATTCACCTAATATGCACATCTTCGGACTGTGGGAGGAAACCGGAGCACCCGGAGGAATCCCATGCAGACATGGAGAGAATGTGCAAACTCCATACAAACAGCTGCCCAAGTCTGGAATCAAGCCCAGGTCCCTGGCGCTGTGAGGCAGCAGTGCTAACCACTGAGCCACCATGGGACTTTGCACTCGGCCATATTTTGAATGAACAATTCTCCAGTTGGGATATTGCCACTTTTAAATAAAACCGAAACAAAATCAGTAGCATATTTGAAAGGTCTAATGTTATGATAATAGTTTTTGTCAGACAGTATATTTAAGCATATATTTAAATCTGCTCTACACTAAAATTAACAATTGGAATGCACGCTTCTCAATAGTTTACATTTCACATCCAGAAAGAATAAAGATCATTGCAACAATAGTGGTTAGCAAACAAATACAATAGGGATCTCACTATTTTAATCACATGTCTGATACATTGAGGATCAGCAACTTTATCATTGACTGGGTCCGACCCTGGTGGCGGTGAAGGGTGGCAGGAGGGCACCACGGCAGCAGTTACAGCAGCAATAGCCTCCGACATTGGTGTGCCTAATGCAGGCAGTGGCAAAAGTGAATTGGCCCTGAAGCAAAAGGTGGCATCGACAGTGGTCTGGATAGGATTTTTGGAAGGTCAGTGTGGTCTTGATGGGCTGAATGGCCTGCTGCTCCACACTGCTGGGATTCTATGATTCCGTCTTTCTCTTTCAGAGGTTTGGGTAATTTGATTTTTGGGTTAAAACTGGTCTCTTGGATATAAATAACAGAATTTCTTATCATTAAATTAACATGTCTGGAAAATATGATTTGATTCAATTTATTATTGTCACATGTACTGTCATACAGTGAAAGGTGTTGTTTTGTGTACTAATCAGACAAATCATACCTTACATAAGTACGTCAGGGTAATCTAACAAAATGCAGATAATAGCGTTACAGCTATAGAAAAGGTACAACATTATATTCTGCATTCTATTCTATTGATGTACTCATGTAAGATATGATTTATCTGATTAGTATGCAAAACAATACTTTTCACTGTATCTCAGTACATGTCACACTAACATATCAAATTAAATCAAATCAAACTTTCCTGACATCTGCAACCAAAGATAAAAATAATCCCCAGAACCTGTTCAGGTGTACCCTGGAAATCTATAGAAGGGTAGGGAAGTGATTGCTGGGCCCTTTGCTGAGATATTTGTATCGATAGTAACAGGTGACCGGAGGTTGGCTAACGTGGTACCACTATATAAGAAAGGTGGTAAAGCCAAGCCAGAGAACTATGGACCGGTGGGCCTGATGTTGGTGGTGGGCAAGTTGTTGGAAGGAATTGTGAGGGTCAGGATGTACACGTATTTGAAAAGGTAAGGACTGATTCGGGATAGTCAACATGGCTTTGTGCATGGGAAATCATGTCTCATGAAATTTATTGAGCTTTTTGAAGAAGTAACAAAGATTGATGAGGGCAGAGTGGTAGGCGTGATCTATATGAACTTCAGTAAGGCGTTCAACAAAATTCCCCATGGGAGACTGGTAGCAAAGTTAGATCTCATGGAATACAGGGAGAACTAGCCATTTGAATACAGAACTGCCTCGAAGGTAGAAGACAGAGGGTGGTGGTGGAGGGTTGTTTTTCAGACTGGAGGCCTGGATAGGATAAATAGCCAAAGTCTTTTCCCTGGGGTGAGGGAGTCCAGAACTAGAGGGCATAGGTTTAGGGTCAGAGTGGAAAGATATAAAAGAGATCTAAGGGGCAATCTTTTCATGCAGAGGGTGGTACGTGTATGGAATGAGCTGCTGGATGAAGTGGTGGAGGCTGGTACAATTGCAACATTTAAAAGGTATCTGGATGGGTATATGAATAGGAAGGGTTTGGAGGAATGTGGGCCAAGTGCTGGCAGGTTGGACTAGATTGGGTTGGGATATCTGGTCGGCATGGATGAGTTGGACCGAAGGGTCTGTTTCTGTACTGTACATCTCTATGACTTTATGACTCTAAATGGGTGGGGTCAATCTCCCACAGAATCATGATTTAAGTTTTAGCTTTCTGCAGTTGTTGGGGTTTTGAAGTCAGATGTGGAAGCACTTACTCCTCTCTGTTACATCTAAAAGCTGAGTTTCTCCATGGATGAGTTGGACCGAAGGCTCTGTTTCTGTACTGTACATCTCTATGACTTTATGACTCTAAATGGGTGGGGTCAATTTCCCACAGAATCATGATTTAAGTTTTAGCTTTCTGCAGTTGTTGGGGTTTTGAAGTCAGATGTGGAAGCACTTACTCCTCTCTGTTACATCTAAAAGCTGAGTTTCTCTTCCTGCTGCTAGAATTTCATGTGAGACAATCTATTTTACTGAATTTATCTTTGTCAAGGGTGTGCTTATGGGATGTTACTATATTGGAACATCCTATAATTATTAGTAATTAACAAAATTTACAGGGATGTTGCTGGGAATGGAGGGTTTGAGTTAGAAAAATAGACTGGAAAGGCTGGAAATGAAGGAGATTTTTTTTTCACTGGAGTGTAGGACATTGAGAGATGAACTTATTGAAGTTTATAAAAATCATGAGGGGCATGGATAAGGTGAATGACCATCGTCTGTTCCCTAGGGTGGGGGAGTTCAAAACTCAGGGCCATATTTTTAAAATTAGAGGAGAAAGATTTCAAAAGGATACGAGGGGCAACATTTTACACAGAGAGTGGTTTGTATGGAGAATGGATTGCCAGAGAAAGTGGTGGATGCAGGTATAGTTATAACATTAAAAAGACATTTAGATAAGTTAATGAATCCACCAGCCAAGGACAGGCAGGTGGGGCTGCTTTAGTTTGGGAACATGGTTGATGTGGACCGGTTAGACTGAAGATTCTGTTTCCGTGCTATATGATGCTATGACTCTAAATTCTGAAGTTAAGTGGGAGGAAAGAATTCTGTAATATTGAAGCTAATGCTATGCACATCATGTTTGAAGTAGCTAAATTCAGAGAGATTAACAAAGAAAAAACTGGGTAGTATTTGCCCATTAGGAGAATTTATTTTTAAAGTATACTCTCAAATGATCTGGAGGAATTATTCAAACAGGTAATTTATCCCTTGTGAGTTTTGCCCATTTAATCAGTTTGATTAATGCACCAATTTAGTATGGCTAATATAGGTTATGCTTCATTTTTTTCCCCACATTACAGTAATTGTGAACAAATTGATTAATCTGTAATATCTGTAAAGCCTTCCATTTCTGAAGTGATGGCAGAAATATTGGCAGTATCAACAAGATCATCTACTTCCAAACGCACCTCAGTTTTTCTACTGTTGAAATACTTATCCATACTTTAGTTAACTCCAGTTTTGGCTCCCGGAATGTGTCCCACATTCTACTCCCTGGAAACTTAAAGTGGTCCAAAACTCTGCTGCCTAACTGGTACCAAGTTCTTTTCACTGATGTCATAGAGTCACAGAGATGTACGGCACAGAAACAGCCCCTTTGGTCCAAATCGTCCATGCTGACTAGATATCCTAAATTATTCTAGTCCCATTTGCCAGCATTTGGCCCATATCCCTCTAAACCTCTCCTATTCATATACTCATCCAGATGTGTTTTAAATGTTGTAATTGTACCAGCCTCCAACACTTCCTCTGGCAGCTCATTCCATATATGCATCACTTTCTGCATGAAAAAGTTGTCCTTTAGGTCCCTTTTAAATTTTTCCCCTCTTACCCTAAACCTGTGCTCTTTAGTTCTGCTCTCCCTCACTCCCCCCACTCTCTCTCTTCTCCCCCCTGCCTTCTTCCCCCCCCCTCTCATTTCTCCCCCCTTTNNACTCCCCCCTTTCTTCTCTTGCCCCTGCTCTCTCCCTCTCCTTCTCTCTCCCTCTCTCTCTTTTCCCTCTCTCTCTTCTGTGTTCGCTGACTAACATTTATTCCCATTTGAGCTGTGCCTCAATTTTAAAAATGTTTATCTTTGTTTTAAAATCCCACTATATAATCTCACCCCTCTCTATCCCTCTAACCTTCACCAGCCTCACAACCCTGAGGCTCCTGATTTTAACTGTTTCATCCTTGGTGGTTATGTCAGATCCTATAAACACTGAAGTTCCTTTCCAAAAGGTCTCCTCCTCACTTTTCTCCAAAACGTTTACCTTGACAAGCAAGCTTTTGATCATTTGCCCCAATACCTCCTTAGATTCTCGGTGATATATATTGTTTAATATTGGCAATGAGAAGAGTGTTGGGATGTTTTGTTACTTTAATGGTGCCATATAAACACAGGTTCTTGTTTTTCTCGTAGCATAGCACACAAAGTATCTGATAATACGTTTCAGAAAGCACAGTTCTACAAGGATTGGCTACAGAAAAGAAAACAATTTTGGACGGAGTAACCGGAATGCAAAGTACTGGGCTAATGGTAAGATTCCTGGGAGTGCAGATGAGCAGAGAGATATTGGTGTCCGTGTCACACAGATCCCTGAAAGTTGCCACCCAGATTGACAGGGTTGTTAAGAAGACATACAGTGTTTTGTCCTTTATTAATAGAGGGATTGAGTTCCGGAACCAAGAGGTTATGCTGCAGCTGTACAAAGCTCTGGTATGGCCACACTTGGAGTATTGTGTACAGTTCTGGTCACCGCATTATAAGAAGGATGCGGAAGCTTTGGTATGGGTGCAGAGGAGATTTACTAGATGTTGCCTGGTATGAAAGGAATGTCTTACGAGGAAAGGCTGAGGGCCTTGAGTCTGTTCTCGTTAGAGAGAAGAAGGTTGAGAGGTGACTTAATAGAGACATACAAGATAATCAGAGGGTTAGATAGGGTGGACAGGGAGAGCCTTTTTCCAAGTATGGGAATGGAAAACACGAGGGGACACAACTTTAAAGTGAGGGGAGATAGGTATAAGACAGATGTCAGAGGTAGTTTCTTTACTCAGACAGTAGTAAGGGTATGGAATGCTTTGCCTGCAACAGTAGTAGATTTGCCAAGTTTAAGTGCATTTAAGTCGTTATTGGACAGGCATATGGACATACATGGAATAGTGTAGGTTAGATGGGCTTCAGATTAGTATGACAGGGTGGCGCAACATCGAGGGCCGAAGGGCCTGTACTGTGCTGTAATGTTCTATGTTCTATAATCCGAGGCAAAGGCTGCTAAATGGAAGAACAGCATCAATGCTTAAGGAGTATCGGCAACTCCTTCCTCACCATAATGAAACAAAGGAAGATGTTGGAAATTTGAAACAAAAGTGTTGGCAAAACTCAGCAGGTCTGGCAGCAGGAGTGGAGAGAGAAACAGTGTCAATATTTTGAGTCCAGTGACCCTTTGTCAGAATGGAAAGCAGTTGGGACAGGTTGGCATTTATGCTGATGACAGCGCTACTGGGGGGATAAGGAGTGAATCGAGTACTTGGGAACAGTGCCCAGAGAAGAAGAGAGAGTTGGAGAGAAAAACCGCCAGGCAAAGAGATTGCTGATGATCAGCCAAGAGGGTGATAATGGTGCCAACAAGAAGCGTAAATGGTTCAAACTGGGTTAGCCGTGCTGGGAGTAACACACACAAAATAGAACTTAACGGTGTGGGGGTAGGTAACAAATATGGAAGAGGGTAAACTCAATGTTGAGTCCTGAAGGCCATAAGGCACCTCTATAAAAGACGACTTGCTGTTCTCCCAGCTTGTGTTGAACCTCATTGGAGCATTGCAACAGGCCTAAGACTGTGATATTGGCCAGGGAACGCTGTGGTGTGTTGACGTGACAGGCACCTGGAAGCTTGGGGTCATTTTACAGACAACATGTAGGTGTTCCATGAATTGGTCACCCAGTTTGCATTTGGCTCCTCAGTGTAAAGGAGACCACATTGTAAGCAGCAAATACAAGAGACTAGGTTGAATGAAGTGCAAGTAAATCGCTGCTTCACTTGGAAGGTGTGTCCAAGAATAAAATCCCAACAATGTGGAAACAGGTCCTTTGGCCCAACAAGTCCACACTGACCCTCCAAAGAGAAACCCACCCAGACCCATTCCCCGACTCCTCTGCATTTACCCCAGACTAATGCACCTAACTTACACATCCCTGAATACTATGGGCAATTTAGCATGACCAATTCACCTAACCTGCACATCTTTGGATTGTGGGAGGAAAACAGAGCACCTAGAGAAAACCCACACAGACACAGGGAGAATGTGCAAACTCCATACAGATGGTCACCCGAGGCAGGGATTGAACCTGGGTCTGTGGTGCTGTGAGACAACAATGCTAACCACTGAGCCACTATTTGTCTGTGACCTTGGATAGTGAGGAGGGAGTAAGTATACAGGCAAGTGATGCAAATGTGTCCTAATGGTGGATGAGCACTGGATTCTCTGGCATATACTAGAGATTTAACACATACACCTGCCTTCCACTACTTACATGAGATCCCTTGCATTAATCCCACCAGCGCTGGGGGGTTTAGCATTGGTGTGCACCAGCGCAATCAAGTGGGATTGTGGCCCATAGATTTTGAGAAATATCCATCATGAACAATAACCTCAAGATAACAAGGTTAAGAACAAAAATAAAAATTGCTATTCGTTGCAGATCACCCGCATCTGCATTTCTTTGTTTTATCTTAAGGTTTGTTTCATGTCCTTTGTTATTTTGAAAAGAAATATTGTTGTTAGAACTGACCTGCCCTCCAAATATTCCACAGACCCCAATGATACAGAGTATGTTAAATACTGCTGAACCAACAATGGTTCCAACACCGACATCTCCATGGGTAATAAAGACACCTGCAAAGAACATAAAAGGTTGTATTATATTGGATTTGCTTCACTGATTTTCATTATGAGAAAAGTATGAACAATCACATCTCCTTTGGGATCTCCTTTGGATTTTGTAAAGTCAACAGTAGTCTTCTCTACTGGTCAAAGAGGCAGGGACCCCAATGTTAGTTCCACGAAGGAGACTTGACTAGAACCAAATTTTTAAAATGTGGTAGGCATTTAGGTTACAGTGAGTTATGTGATCTTTACTCAGAGTTATTTGAGAATGATTCAGAAATTGTTCACTGCTGAACCTTGCTATTAAAGAAAGCTTCAAGTTTTATAACAGCATTCAATTAACACTCTACTAACTATTAGGGCTCTCTATTTAGCTTTCACAAAGATTTCCTTATCTAGTTATGCAAATGCACATGACCAAATAAATATTTTAGCAACTTCATAATATGCATATTACTAATAGTAATAGATAAAATTTTTCTTGACTCAGAATGCATTCACTTGCACAGAATTAATATCAGGCCTGCATGTCTGGGAAACCTAGGAGTGAAGAGGAGAAATGTATTCACCCAGTGGCTCCCCATCACTGGTACAATTGCAGTAGGGGCAAAAGTAGACGGTCACTCACTGGATTTAACCTGTGCTCCCCACCTTTAAATCTAGCAAAGACAGTGCATTAAATTCAGTCAAAGTTCTAACAATGTACCAGACCTTCTGAAAAGTACTGGGAAATAAAGCATTAGGAAATATTGAAAATGTTCACCATGGCTTTCTCTCATGTCAAATATACAACTGGAGTTTGAACATGTTGGGGAAATTTTCAAAAGCTGCACCCATTCTACTGCTCAACTGGAATTATGAATCTAAATTTTCACCACGCCTCTTGTGAAGCTACAATGAAGCAGCAATGGGAGGAGCTGTGAGGAAATTCCATGCCCATTATATTTGCATAAAGTTTATCCTTGCAGTTTATTTTATAGATTAAAGCAATTTACTGGACTTTTTTATAAAACTGTTATGCGCTTTCAATGAAGTAAAGAGAATCAATGAACTGTGAATCATGTGTAACATTACCAATAACAGAAGCAAACAGTTCAGGTGCTGAGCTTCCAGCTGCCATGAACGTGGCACCAGCTACATCTTCACTCAAATGTAATCTCTGTGTAAAAAAAGATAAACCATTATAGGACATTGGATATGCTTCCAGTCAAAGACTGCCACTCCTCTGATATATAGAATTGGTTGAATATAGTTTTTCAATACGTCCCCTGTCATATATTTACTTCAGTAGTAAATACTTTGGTCATTTTCCAATGAATAATGTTCATTTCCAGCTGCACTCTAGATTCTCAATCACCTGCAGTCTGAGTACTTACTTCAGTTTCTCTGGATTATTGCTTATGTCATTCATAGTGAGTGATGCATCTTCTTTGCATATTTTTAATAGGAAGTCTGATTTTTTAGTGAACAGAGTTTGACATATTTTCTAAAGATAATTAGCAAAATTGAGACTGAGGAGTCCTTGAAATTGGACTTTACAGGTAAAACCTGGTGTGTCACATAGATTTTATACATCTCCTTTGCAGCACTACTTTTAGGACTACTGATGCAGTTGATATTTTTGCTTGGAAATGGCTTGGTATTCTATAAGTTCATACCATGCTTATGAAGATTGAAAGCGTGCAACAAAACTATGAGTTCAAGCAGCATTAGACATACCTGTTCAGATCTATGAAAATAAATATTATTTAGACTCACCCCATTTAAGTAAAACATGAAAACATACTTTAACTGAGTTCCCTTTAGTCAAATGCTTAATGTGTTATATGGATTTCAGGGATCATTTTTATTTCTAGTGCTATCAATAATGTAAGTAAGTGCATTTGAACGTACCTCACATATTTTTTCTAAGGCTGGAACAAAGAAATCGTCACAAACTATTGCCAGTGCATAAAACATATAGACAGCCTGTGAAAAGAAAAGAAATGTCATCTTTTTTTCTCCAAATATTTTTTTCCTTGCTGAGATTCTCAGATTTACCACTCACTTCTCCCTGCTCCACCCCAAAAAATATTCCTTTAGCTATGGTTGGATAAAACTGGCTAACCATGTGAGTTTCACCATGCAAGACATCCACATTATCTAAATAAATGGGCAACAGGAATGGATTTCTTATGGACATTACTAAATTGATACCTTGCCCATCTTAAGACGAAGAATTATGTTATACACAAAAGTGCCAGCTGGATGATAGTTTTAAAAGTTGCCCATCCGTGTGCCAGTTACATCCAGTAAAAAGGATTAATGGGTCCATGTATAAATCGATAGTAGGTTCTATGTGGTTGCTATGTTACTGATAGAATTGATTGCCTGTTACAATTCAGAAAAACATTCTGTGAATGGTCCTGCCAAGGATGGCACAGGCAAACTCCTGGAATCCATTCTCTTTGGAAATTTGGATGTGCTCCTCAATGCTACCCTTCTCATTCATGTAATAATTTTTGTTGTCTTCCTCTGAAATTATGCATATCTCAGGGGAAAAAAAAATCCTTTATAGACCTGAAAGAAGGAGTATGTGTTAATTCACCTTGGACAGGGATTGAACTGAAGGGACCTGATTGTCTGGAAATGTTCACCATTTTTCAGCTGCAATTGAAGCAAAAATCATCATGACTGAAAACTGTGGGAGACGGGGATCATCCACTTGGAATTTTATGGCCCAGTTGCCTTTTGTTTGTTAATCACAACATTTCAGTTAATAGTGAATACATAAATATTTATTCCAATAATTACAGCTAAAGAGCATTACAAATCCTTATGCGACATTGCTAGATTGTAGGGCATTAAGGAGGAAGCTATGAACAGTTTTGCATTTATTTTTCAGACAACATTTGCAAAACAAAAATTCAAACCCACCAACTTCCAAACTCTCAATGGAACTGATTGCTGTCTCAGCTTGAGGTTCTAAGAGCAGCCTGATTTTTTTTAGAGCAACTGTCAGCATTTTATTCTTAATTACTGAAGGAAATGATCTGTGCTACTGTCTTTGATGATTGACAACCTTACCTTATTAAGGGTTACATAATAGGATACATAAAACTCAATTTATTCACATGGTTTTGCACCACATAAATTACTTTGGACCTTAGTTTACTTTATAGTCCAGGCATTTTGACAATATTGCTATGTAGAATTTATCCTGTTCTGCCAAAAAGATGCACATTTTAACTAAATACATTTCTTGACGGGAATACTGCAGCATGGTTTTCTCTGCAATCTGCTGTTAGTTGCTTTCCGAGTTTGCTGGTGGGTGCAATGTGCATTATGTTTACTCATATAGGTTAGGCAATGTGATCTCTTTGAATAATCTTAACAAAACTCTTTTTTAATGTCTTTATTTGTCACTGCTGCTAAAATTAAAATGCACTGAATTGAAAGTTGACCTGTGAAATTCTCTACAGTAGAAGGCTGTGGAACCCAAGTCACTAAATATACTCAAGAAAAAGAGAGATTTTTTTTAGATTTTAAAGGCACAAAGGTGTCTGGGGAAAAAGTGGGAAAATGGCATTCAAATAGACGGGCATCCATGAGCACATTTGAAATAACTTTTCAGAGGATGGCATCCCATCACCAATCATCCTTAACTTACAAATGTATTGCCTTTGTTAATAGCACTGCCTCTCACTGGGTCAGCTTCAGGAGTCCAATATCGCTCATACTCACCCTTTTGTCAGCCTGGGATCCCTGACTGAATCAGATTAACATCCCAAATCAGGAAGCTCATATTCTATGAGATCCACCTGGCTGACGTTGTTATAATCACTACAATATTGCATGGTGGAGCAGGCTCGAAGGGCTGAATGGTCTACTCCTATTCATGGTTTCTATGTTGTCTCTACTTGGAAGATAGCAATATTTTAGTTCAATCGCAATTGAGCAGGATTACTGTGAGGTTGTGATTTGAAGTGTCCAGATGCCTTCACATTTGGAAATAACATTGTGAGGACACAAAACTCAACAGGACAATAAACTGGGTGTGGGAATCTCACTTGGCATGATTAACCCACACTCACTTCCCCCCACCCCACCTCCCAGTTCAAAAAGCACCCAAAATTGAGAGAACACCTTCTGTACGACTTAAAACCAACTGGACAGTTGCTGACTCCGGTCAGGAAGAGTGTCAGCCCTCTGTAAGGTTTAAACCATAGGGACAGCATATGAATGTGCCATACCTCTTTAACTGTCAATTATCATGTAAATTGTCTGTTGCATTTTAGCCCGAGGCCATACCAGTAATCTTGTCTGATTTCAGCAGCTAAATCAGACTCAAAGCTGCTTAGTACTTGAATTAGAGAGGACCCTAGAATTGGCTTTTGAAGAGTGCTTGTGGTGTAGTGGTAGTGTTTCTACCTCTGAGCCAGGAGGCCTGGGTTCAAGCCTCATCCCCTCCAAAGGTGTATTGTACTGTCTCTGAACAGATTGTTTAAAAATACATCCAAGCAGGAAGAACACTTAATACTGGCATAAAAGTGTAGTCAGTGTCCTCCAAGGGCCAGGACAGGAGGTGAGAGGGATTCACTACCCAGACCGACATGCAAAGGCAGTTAGAATGGATAGTAATGATGGTCAGTACCAGCACTGAAGTCCAAAGAATCTGGATGTTGCAAGAAACTCAATGATCTTACCCAAGTGATCAAGATCAATGAAAGTAAAAGTAAATGTCCTATCCTTAGAAATGAGCCACTCGCCTTACATGCTGCTCAATCTACCTACCTCACAACTCCCTTCACAACAATCTCTTACCAACCATGAGCCATCCCTCACAATCACCGTTTCATCTCACCCTCTCTCACACACACAGCACAGCCGACAGCCATTATAACTTGTTCAGCCATGACAGCCACATAATGCAAACAGATTATGCCATGCTTACAGAAATTTGTGGTGCAGTGGTGGTGTCCTTACCTGTGAGGTAGAAGGTTCAAGTCCTACCTGCTCTGGTCATGCATCAAAGCATATTTTTGCAGATTGGTTAAAAATAACTGCACTACAATTTCATCAGAGCAAGCTGTAGGCTAAAAGTCTCTCTACATTGTACAGACATTGTGGTTTAGTCCAAATTTCTGAAAAAAAATCTTTTAGATCACTAACGTCACTTTTTCTGGCTCCGATGTGAGTCAGTTTAGGGAACAATTACAGTAAGACTTCTATTATCTTACCAGTCACGGGCTGATTTTCACTTCTGGGCTAATGCTTATTCTTGGATTATTATTATGAAAAATCTACTCCTCGCATGACATGTGTTTTGTTTTTTTATATCACTTCGTGGGATTTGGGCATCACTGGCTACACTAAGATTTGAGAAGGTGGTAATGAGCTGCTTTCTGAAAATATAACAGTTCATCTGGTACAGGTGTATCGAAAATGCTATCTAAATTGGAGGCGGGTCTGAGGCTTTTGACCCAGAAACAGAGAAAGAATGGCAATATAGCATGCCTCAGGGCCACAAGTGGTGCTGCTGCCATGCATCTTTGCTGTTCCTTTTCGGTTGCACAGATTACATATTTGGAAAGTTCTGTCTAAGCAGCCCAAGTGAATCTTGTATAAGGCATATGGTGCTGCCATTGAGTGTCAGTGGGTGAGGCAGCAGTGCTAACCACTGTGCCACCGTGCCGCCACAGATTACATATTTGGAAAGTTCTGTCTAAGCAGCCCAAGTGAATCTTGTATAAGGCATATGGTGCTGCCATTGAGTGTCAGTGGTGAAGGGACAGAATATTTTAATGAGGCAAATGATCAACTGGACTGCTTTGATTTGATTTATTATTGTCACACGTACTGAGATACAGTGAAAAGTATTATTTTGTGTGCTAAGCAGATAAATCATACCTTATATAAGTACACCATGGTAATAGAGCAGAATGTAGAATGTGGTGTTACAGCTTTAGAGAACGTGCAGTCAAAGATCAACTGTAATATATGAGAGGACCATCTGTCAGTCTGATAACAACAGGTAAGAAGTAAGAATTTGTTGTTATGTACTTTCAAACCTTTGTATGTTCTGGCCAATGGAAAGGGATGGAAAAGCGTATAGCCAGTATGAAACGAGTGTTTGATTATCTTGGCTGCTTTCCAGAAGCAGTCGGAAGTGTAGATGGAGTCAATGGAAGGTGGGCTGGTTTTTGTGATGGACTCGGCTGCATTCACAACTCTGTAACTTTTTGCGGTCTTGGGCAGAGCCATACCAAGCTGTGATGCGTCTGGATAGGATGCTTCCTATGGTGCATCTCTAAAAATTGGTAAGAGACATTGTGGACATGCCGAATTCCTTTAGCCTTCTGTTGAAGTAGATGTGTTGGCGTGCTTTCCTAACTGTAGTGACTGTTGTTGAAGCTGACTGAGCCAGGCAAGTGGACATTGATGATACACCTGCCCTACGCTTTATAGATAGCGAACAGGCTTGGCAAGTCAGGAGATTATTTATTTGCTACAGAATTTTAAGCCTCGGACCTGCTCTTGTCACCACAGTATTTATATAGTCAGTCTAGTTCAGTTTTCAGTCAACGTTGATAGTGAGGGAACTCAGCCATGGCACTGTCATTCAACATTCAGGGGAGATGATTTGATGCTCTCTTGTGGGAGGTGGTCATCATTTGGAATTTGTATCATGTAACATGCCACTTAGCCAAAGTTTAAACTTTGTCCAGGTCTACTGAAGTGTTGGAAGATGGTTGATTCTAGATCATTACTCTGAGGGACTCCTGCAGTGATGTCATGGGATTGAGATGACTGATCTTCAGCAACCGCAACTATCTTCCTTTGTGTTGAGTATGACTCTAACCAGTGGAGAACCTCCCTTCTGATTCCCATTCAATTTTGCGAGGGCTTCTTGATGTCATACTTAGTCAAATGCTGCCTTGATGTCATGGGCAATGCCTCTCGCCTTACCTCTGGTGCATGCAGTTTTCAATCAGAAACATTTTGCTTGGTATGTGCTTGCTGCTACTGAATACATAAGAGATATTCAAATGATATAAGATCATTTCTAGCTAAGTAAGGAAGATGAATTTTTGTGTCTCAGCCTCAGGATATTCAAAAGCACCACATGCAGCCAACCAAGTATGCTTCTTAAAGTGTATTGTCTGTTTGTAATGTAGGAAACACTGCTGTCAATTTGCACAGCAAGGTCCCGCACACTGCTATCTGTGTTCATAAATAGATAATCTAATTTAGTGATGCTGTTTGAGTGCTAAACATTTACCAATATACTGGGAGAGTTTGCCTTTTCTACTTTGAAGATGTGGTCATACACTTCCAGTAGTGCAGCACACCCCCAGGTACTGCACTGCAGTTACCTCCTAGATTTTCTGAAACTTCTAGGGTGGTAGTTTGAACTTCCAACCTTCTGTCTTAGAGACAAGTGTGCTATTCACTGTGCTGAAGAAGAAATCTCTCACCCCTATCACTATATGCTTCAATCATATCCAAATCCCAGAGATGGAATAGTCTCCATCACCTCGTCTCAGAAGAGCAACTTATATTTTGCTCAAAAAACTATCACTAATGATGGGCAATTCTAAATTAAACCAATTTGTTGGCTGACTGATCGAGAAACTGCTAATGGACTGTTTTCATCAGTAGGTTTATTGCAGCTTTTTTGACAAGCCCCATCAATTCACTCTTGTGGTAAAGTATGTTAGAGAAATCACAGGTATAATAGAATGAGGTTTTGTCCTGTGCTTAGGGGATAAGTTGACAGAAAGCAGAATGAAAAGAATGATCGAATGTAAGTGGCAACTTGACACAGCTCTCAAAGATATCGTCAAACTAAAGGCTTGTGGAACGGAATAAATTATTTTTACTGGTTCCAATGGGAATCAAAACAAGGTGACTGAAGTGATATCTGCAGCCAGGGAAGTGAATCAGCACTGACTGAATGGGAATTCAAGGTCTGGAAGGGCAGCATCAAAACTGAATTTATAAATTCAAGCCTTAACAACCAAGCTTCAGGGCAATCACAGTCCTGAAATAGATATCCTTGAAAGTATCTCTGGAGGGAAGTTTAAGGAGAACAGCTATGTATCCTATAGAGAAGGCCATCTCCAAAGCATAAGCCCAAAAGGGTTCGGCAGAGTGGATTTTCTTGCTCTCTAGGAGCTACAGGCATTGTGCCAAAGGGTACAGGCAGGACTTGAGGAACTGACATTTTTTTCAAAGTGAATTCAAATCTCATGATGACAATTCAAGAATTTGAAAGCAGTTTAAAAATAAATCTGGAGATACAAATGACTGACAGTAAAAGTGGAAAGATTTTGTTAAACTTGAAAGGGTTCAGAAAAGATTTACAAGGAAGTTGCCAGGGTTGGAGGGTTTGAGCTGCAGGGAGAGGCTGAATAAGCTGGGGCTGTTTTCCAGGGAGCATCGGAGGCTGAGGGGTGACCTACAGAGGTATATAAAATCATGAGGAACATGGATAGAGTGAACAGCCAAAGTGTTTTCCCCAGGGTAGAGGAGTCCAAAACTAGAGGGCATAAGTTTAAGGTGAGAGGGAAAAGATTTAAAATGGAGTTAAGGGGCAACATTTCCGCACACAAGGTGGTGTGTGTATGGAATGAGCTACTAGAGGAAATAGTGGAGGCTGATACAATTACACATTTAAAAGGCATCTGGATGGGTATACAAATTGGGGTTTTAGAAGGATTTGGGCCAAATGCTGGCAAATAGGACTAGATTAATTTAATATATCTGGTCAGCATAGACAAGGTGGATCAAAGGGTCTGTTACTTTGCAGTACACCTCTATGACTATGTTGATGATGATAGAAAATCGGACGTTGTGACTCTAAGTGACCATGAAACTATGCTAATGCAAAGTTGAAGATAACTTGTTGGTAGTCCAAGAGACATTCATGTGAAATTGATAGAGGAGGCTTTAATCTTGGCCAGCACATAGCTTATTAATAAACACTACTATTGATATCTTCCCCTTTCAAACTCCATCTACAGATGTTGTTTTGTACATACAAACTCACATAACTCGCAATCACTACCCATGAACATGCACATAAGACAAGTTGAATTCATAATCACTACATTATTCTTTGTGAAATATCACTCGATATGCGGAATTACTGGCTCTCATGACTGGCAAGCTTGGAGGTGGGAAGGAGATTCAATTGGCTGGGATAGTGGGTCCTTCTCACCTTAATCTTTGTTTAGAATAGAACAGTCAGACTGGCAAAAGAAGCCATGAGGAAGAATTCAGAAAGTCTACCTTTGGGCAGTTTCCTAGAACAAGACATTGTAGATCCAACCAGGGATCAAACTATTTCACAAAATAATAATGGGGCATGAGGAAATGGCACAGGGATTCAATAAATACTTTGCATCAATCTTCACAGTTGAAGACACTCATCATATTCTGAAATTACTAAATAATCAAGGGGCAAAACAAAGAGGGGAAATAAACACAATAACTGTTAAGAAGTACAAGGGGAAACTAATGAGACTAAAGCCCAATAAGCTGCCTGGAGCTGAGAGTTAGTGGATGCCCTGGTAGTAAACTTGGAAAAATCCTACAAAATTGGAAAACTGCTATTTTAACACCTTTATTTGAAAAGGGAAGAAGTTGAAAAAGACATAACTATAAGCCAGTTAGTCAATTATCTGTTGTTGGTAAAATATGACAATCTATTATAAAGGGTGTACTAGCAGAACATTAATAAATGCATGATATGATCAAGCAGAATCATCATGGCTTCATGAAGTGGAAATAACGCCTGACAAATTTACTAGAATTCTTTGAGGAGATTAAGAGGCAGCAGTGAATGTAATATATTTGGATTTTCAGAAGGTGTTTGATAAGGTACAGGATAAGTCAGTGGACAAAATCTTGGCAAACAGAATATAACATGGGAAAATGTGAGGTAACACAGTTGGCAGAAAAAGGTAGAGGAGTTGAATATTATTAAAAATGAGGAAAGATTGCAGAGAGCTAGAGAATACAGGGATTTAATTAATTTATCCATGAATCACAAAAACTCAGCATCCAAATTCAGCAGATAGTAGGGAAGGCAAATGTAATACTGGCCTTCTTTTTAAAGGGAATGGAATATAAAACTATACAAGACACCAGTCAGACCATGGCTGGACCACTGTGAATAATTTTGGGCCCCTTATCTAAAGAACGAAATATAGACACTGGAAGAAGCCCTGAACAGGTTCATTAGGTTGATACCAGGTATGGTCAGACTATTTTATGAGGAGAGATTGAGTGTATTAGACTTGTACTCATTGAAAGTTAGAAGAATGAGGCATTATTGAAGCATAATAATTCTTTAGGGGAATTGGCAAAGTTGATGTAAAAAGGTTGTATCGCCTTGGGGGAGGGTCTAGGACCAAAGGGCATAATCTCAGAATAAGGGGACACACAAACTGAGATGAGGAATTTTTTCTCTCAGAGGGTAGTGATTCTGTGACTTTCTTTCTGGCAGAGGTCTGTTGCAATTAGGTCATTACATATATTCAAGCTGAGATAGAGGGATTTTTAATCAGTAAATAAATCATGGGTTGTGGGAAAAGTAAAGAAAGTGGAGTTGATTATCAGAGTAGCTATAATCTCACTGAACGGCAGAACAGACTCGATGGGTTGAATGGCCTACACCTGTGCAGTGTGCACAGTGGCTAAAACTGCATGGGCAGCTTCTTATCTCCAAAGGTGGTGGTGGAGTGAGGTGGCAGGGTTGAAGAAATGGAGCGGGGGTGGTGATGGGAGGAGTTAATAGACAATAGACAATAGGTGCAGGAGTAGGCCATTCAGCCCTTCGAGCCTGCACCGCCATTCAATATAATCATGGCTGATCATTCCTAATCAGTATCCTGTTCCTGCCTTATCTCCATTACCCTTGATTCCACTATCTTTGAGAGCAAATTTGCTAATCTTCTTAAAGGAATCCAG
>NC_057719.1:25889214-25925896 GCF_004010195.1 Chiloscyllium plagiosum
CTTCCTTTTAGGAATGAACTGATCTTGCAACTTCTGCATTATACACAGAAATATCCGCCATTGTTCCTCCACTGTCGTCCCTGCTAAGGTATTGCACCATTGAACTTTGGCCAGCTCCTCCCTCATAGCTCCATAATTCCCTTTATTTAACAGAAGTACTGTCACTTCCGACTGTACCCTCTCCCTCTCAAATTGCAGATTGAAGCTTATTGTATTATGGTCACTACTTCCCAATGGCTCCTTCACTTCAAGGTCTCTGACCAATTCTGACCATTGAACTGAATGCTTTTGACCAAAGGCAAGCTGAGAACCATCCCACTGTGCATGCAGCTAACTCCCTACACCTCTCTCCCTGCTAACCCATTCTGTGAACCCTCTCTCACTTTACTCCTCTGTGACCTAAGTCACTCTGTAATCTTGGATCTTGGACTTGGTCCTTCCTGCAGTAACTATAGGTCTCCACAGGTGGTGCTACTCAGCACAGGAACCATCGATCTCTGATTGGCTACCAGCTTTGTGTAGGTGAGACCTCCAACCTTTAGGTGTTTTGACCTAATGACACCAACCAAATCATTGAATTTTTGAGAAATAATTGATTGTATCCCAATCCCATTTGCTTCAATGTTGAAAGAGACAGGCCTGTGAAAGCTGGTAATGAAGGCTTCCATGCTATCAATCTGGCAGAAAGAGGGATTATCTTTGCAGACACTCCTATAAATTTATTTGGAAGCTGCCACACACAGATTGCAAATTGTCTATTATGGCACCACTGATACAGGAAATGGACTTCTCCAACTGACCAACTATATGTTTTACATGTTATACCCAGTGAGTAGAAATATTGCAACACTCTCACGAAGCATCCTATCATTAACAGCACTGTCTCTGAGATCTGGACCCCATGATCTCCAACCAAAGAACAGCATTTCCTGACTCTCTGGCCAAGAACATTTAATTCCCCATCCTTGACCTAGTGTTCCTTCTGCAAATTCATGTTCCATATAGTCCCTTCTGAGTCATCCTCATATACTTCTCAGGCAGATATTTCTTGAGCACTATTTGGTGAGGGTGGAGTGAGTGTCAACATGTGCAATAAAGTGATGTCAGTGCAGGTAGCACAGGGGATCAGGATATCTTCTGTCTCTTCTAATTCATTAGTGAAATTCTGAGGTGGAGTAGGATCTAAGAATTCCAATACAAGTGTCACAAAAAATTCATTTGCAGGTAGAGTACATTATTAAGAAAGATGGTAGTTTGCTATCTTTTATTATGAAACCAATGAAAATAAGGAGTTAATACTTTAGTTATTCAGGGAGTTGGTGACACTATATCTCAAATTTTAGATAGCCCCAAATGATGAGTATCTAGACCCCTGACTGACATCTATGCAATTCTTGGCTATGTTCTCATGACTCCCTGAACAGGTTGCAATGGATCCACTTCCTGGACTGAAGAGCAGACCCCTCGACCATGACCACCTCGATCAGCCATCTGACCGTGTCTGGCCTTGACTTACTGTACCAGGACCCTCTGAATGAAGGGTGTCCTCCTGGATTTGACTGAGGACTACTCTCCTTAGACCTTTGAGACACATCCATTGGCTGCAGTCAATGCAATGTGTTTGCCATGTCTGCAGCTGGCACACGGTGCAGGTGTGAGTTTGATGTAGCATATTGCCGTGCAGCAACTTATCCACTCTCTTTGACTGATGACAGTTGACAAGCTGCCTGGCTTTGTGGTTGTGATCAGCAACAAGGCAACACAGAGGTGTGTGATCCTTTAAGGTCTAGCAGAGGGATGAAAGTACAAAAAGGCAAGGCAAGACAGGGATGCAGTGAGCATCCAAGTAAGTGTTAAGTGAGCAAGCACTGAGAGAGCAAGCAAGGAGCCCTGAGATACAACCTGGTCCAATACGTGAGCAGGGGGGGCATGACCCTGTGCAAAAAGTATAGCAATGAAAGGTGCCAGTGCACTCCAAAGCACAGCTCTGAAATGCAGAACCTAATATAAGTGGATAGGAGTTGTGCCTTGATGATGTGGAAAGACTGTCCATGGAAAATGCCCTGAGATGGTTGGTGCTGGGTGTCAAAGATGGAGGCCCAGAGGAGCAAGTGGCAAGCGGGAGTTGCTAGGTACCTGCTCTGACTTTAACATAGTGGACTCTTGGTGCCCAGTGGGTGAGAGAATGGGAGCATGTATGTTAGTGTGATGACATTAAATATCAGTGATAATCAGTGATCGATATGCTTTATGATACTACAAAGAATCAAGACTCAATAGATGAATGTTGCAATTTTTCAGTCTTGATGTCAAGAAAGGTATCACTAATTACTCGCCATAGTCCACATTGTTCAGGAGCAGGGAAGATTCCACTTAAAATCTATTAGCTTCATAGGATGTATAATAAGAAAGAATACTATCCACAACAATTATAATGAAACTTCATGTTGAACACTTAGATTAATGTCATCACGCCATGGACAGTTATGGTTGCATTTAACACGTAAACCAGGCAGTCTTAGATACAAGGAGGATGAGTTAGGGGAATTTAAACACTAGAGTCCAGAATGAAATCTGAGCAGGATTTAGAGCTATAGAATCATAGAGATGAACAGCACATAAACAAACCCTTTGGTTCAACTCTTCCATGCTGACCAGATATCCTAAATTAATCTCGTCTCATTCACATTTCATTCACATATATAATTGCACAGAAGATAATGACAAATGATACTTTTGAAATATGCCACTGAATTAAGCTATTAAAACTAAATTATCCTTTCTCATTCCTGAGCTCTGTTACATTGTTTTACCATCTGACACAGTATAAAACTGTTTCCTCATCATTTCCTACTTACATGGTTGATAGAGATGATGTTCAACTAATTCACTATCTAATTTAAAGCAGGTTTTTGACGTATTATACTCTTCGGCAGATGATCAAGATCTTCTTGTAAAATACCACCTGTATGATGCAAAATCTATTATTATTTCAAATACAGCTTTAATTTATGTTTGTACATGTGTATGTAGGGAGGCCTCCATGTACAATCAATATCTAAGATTAGTTCTTTAATTTAGCAGTTCCTCTTCCTTCAATTACCTACAATAAATAACATGGTTAACTTTTTTTGAGTTCTTGCGATGCCCATTAGCTTGGTAACTGAAGCAGGCAAATTCTTTCATGAAAATAAGGTGGAATTCCTGTGTTACTCCCAGTAGTGACATGACTCCCTTTTGACAGTGAGAGTAGGAAAACTAATGGATGGGAAATCAATCACAGACAAAATAAATAGCAATTTTGATTTTAAGTCAATGTCAGGGAAAGAGTGAAATATTTTGGCTAAAGTAAAGGTGGAAGAAGAGATCCTGTTTCCTATGGGCATAATATTCCTTTTATTAATAGCTCCTTTACCTTTACCTGGGAGCAGTATAACTAGTTAGAAAACAGATTGACAATATACAATTGATATTCTATGGGTATAGGCCCCAAGTGAAAATCTTGTAGATGTAAGTATACTTACTCCTGCTATATGAAGTAATACTCCTCCTTGTTGTCTCTCCTTATTGGTAAAAAGATCACTTGGAAATTCGTGGATAGCTGTAATGGGAACAACACACATCAAAGGCTGTAAAGTATCCTCAGAAGTGCTCTTCAAGTTAATGGACAGCTTCGGGAGGTCGCATATACTGTAGCTGCTTTCAAAAACAGGACTAAAATATCAAAGGATACTTTACTGAATAAACAATAGCAGAAAAACAAAAAGGAAAAGTCTCTTCAGAACAAATATCAGTAAATTTGAACAAATAGCCTTCATTGCGAATATGGTTATGTATTATCAGTGTGAATTGCGTCTTCACTCATTTAACTACATTTGGACCATCCTCATGTGTGTAAGCAAGACCATAATTGAAATCGTGAGTGCTTTAATAGAAGCTACACACTGCTTTTAGAAATGGTGAGAAAATATAGGGCTAGATTTGTTGCAACCTATTGTGGTGGAAAACCTGGTGTCTGGCCCCAATTATTCATAGGAAACACCATATACAGAGAAACCTCCAGTATCCGGCACTTGATTATCTGAATATTGGATTATCCAGCAAGATCATAAGGTCCTGATGCTTAGCTAAACTATGTTATCCAGCATTTGATTATTTGGAATTCGATTAACCGAATGAAAGACTCCCTGCCCATGTCCTTTGGATAATCGAGGTTCCTCTGTAAAAGGTTTCCCTGTGGTAAGCAAACTTCCTGCTATAAAGTTGAAAGTAGGAATGAGTACATTGGGGGATCTTGCCCCCTTACTGCAAATCATCAGTTAGGTTCATTATTAAGCTAATTGACACCAACCATTCCTGAGCCCATGGAATTTAATCAAGGCTCAAAGATTATGTGAGAGTCTTAGCTTTCCTGTGTCTTCCATTTGCTGTCCAGCAAATCTTATCATACTTGGCTGTAGCCTTCTCGGGGAATGGGGGAATATGGGATTTGGTGGGGGTGGGGGTAATGAGAGTCGGTGCAGCCTTAATCAAAGGCACTTATAATGCCCAACCGAGGGATGAGGCATCAGAGTGGCTGCTGAAGGTTACACTCCATCTCATTCCTACGACTCTATCCCACCCTCAGTCACCTGGGTCACTTAGCGATCCTAGACACATTACTAGCAACAGCTGCTATCTCCTCTTTGGCTGGCAGCTCTTGACATACAGGATTTCCTCCCTGGGTCCTCAGCCCAAGGAAGACCTAACATTGATGAATTAATTCCATTGGACCTCCTCTCAGATGTATTGCACTTGGCCTTCAACTGATGGAGAGAAGCAGAGTCAGTTCTATTCAATTCTGCCTGAGGCTTTACTTCAGATTAATCTGATCTGGTATATCTTTATTCCACTTGCTATCTTGCCTCCCATGTTAGATTAATTTCTTGCTGCTGTCCACTTCCTGAGTATTTCCTGACTGCTAATACAGCAGTTTCCACTCTGTTAGTTCTTCCATTGAACGTGGGCTTTGATAACTAGGATAGAATTGTTGATCATCACTAATTGCTCTACAGAAGTTGGTGGGGAGTTGCTTTCTTGAATCATTGCAGCCCTTGAAGTATAGGTACTCCCATAAAGATATTAGGAAGAGAGTTCTAAGATTTTGGCCTAGTAACAGTGAAAGAATGGCAGCATAGTCCTAAGACAAGAGGATGTGATGCATGGAAGGAAAATTATAGGTGGTGTCTCCATGTATCTTCAGAGTGATAAAGGTTTGGAAGGCTCTGTCAGTGGGGCCTTGGTGAGTTGCTGCAGTGTATTTTATAAATGGAAGATACCATGGTGTGTCGGTACTGGAGGAAGTGAATGGTTAAGTTGATGAAGAGGGAGACAATCAACCAGAATGCTTTGTCCTGGATGGTGATGAGCTTCATGAGTTTAACTTCAGTTGCACCCATCCAGGCAAGTGTAGAAGTGAAAATGACAATATTCTCAGAGTACCATCATTAGAAAGAGACGACCACTGGGTTGGGTTTAACCAGGAAGTCACTATGGCTCGCGGAGACTGAGAAGCTGAGATTTTCAAGGTGGCCTTACTCTATTCAGGATTTCACTAATGCTTTTGGTGTCACTCTGCAAGGCATATCAATCATTAAGATAATTGACCTTACCAACCTAGAAGTATTGTCCACATTCTTGACTGAGTCTTATAGACAGTGGATCAGGATGGGCAATAGATAGTGAATTCCACACTTTAGAATTCCCAGCCTCTAACCTACTCTTGTAGCTGCAAGTATGAACATGGCCAACTCAGTTTCTGGTCAACTGAAACTCCCTGGATGTTAGTTTTGCAGCATTCAGCCATGATAATGTGATTAACATTCTCTCTTTTTGGAAATTTGTGCTGCAAATATTACTTGCCACTTAATAGACTTAAACATGAATGCTATCTAAGTCTTGCTGCACATGGACATGGACTACTTAAGTATCTAAGAAATTGTGAATGGTATTGAAAACTATTATCATTAGAAAATATCCACAGTTCAGAAATTGTAATGGAAGGAAGTCATTGATAAAACAGTTGCGATGCTTTGGGCTAAAGCAATCACCTGACAAATTCCTGCTGGGACAGAGATGATTGGCCTCCATCAGCCATAACAATCTTCCTTTGTACTAAGTAGAACTCCAACAAGTGGAATGTTTTTCCCTCATTCCAACTGATTTCAATTTGCCAGGACCCCCTTGTTGTGAGTTTTGGTTCCATGTTGCTTTGATATCAAGGGCAGTTAGTCTTTCCTCACTTCTGGAGTTCAGCTCTTTTGTTGATGGTTGAACATCAGGAACTGGAATGAGGTTGGGAGCTACCATGAGCCCAATAACTGAGATGGTCTGGCAGAACCCAAACAAAGTGTCAGTGAATTGTGGCCATAAGGGCACAATTCTAAGTGTGAAAGAGTTCAAGGGTTTTTTTTCCCCAGAAGATAAAGTTGTTATTAGTCAAACTCTCTAATTCTCATCTATCTCAAGAAATAGAATGTCTATGCCTCAAACCCATTCATTGTTAAATAACAAGCCAAATTTTAACATTTCACATTTACAGTAATTGTTATAGGGTCAGGATCCTATTGTCCACTGATTTGAATGAAAGTCAATGCCAGTTAGAGTTCCTATCTGCTCAGAATTTGAATCTCTGCTTCAAGCAGTGGGTGGAGTTCTTGGGCTCATTTTGAGGAATCAAGTAATTCCTGACAGTAGGTTGTAGCAAAATTCCAGCCCTTCCAGCAGCAATAGTATCAGGAAGGACTGTTTTTTTACAGTATCACAGTCAATCTGCTGTGCCCTTACACAAGTCAAGATCAACAGTCATTTTCTGGGAAAGCTTCAGTCGAGGGCAAAGGATACAGTTCAATCCCTAACTCTGTAATATACCATTCTCTGTATCTATATTTATAATGGCAATTACTATGCCACAGGAATGCGGTAAGCTACCTATCAGGTAAAAGCAGTATTTAAATCTTTCTACCAATGATCCTTCAGCAGTTCTACTGGATAAAATGTGTAATTACAACATGACAAATTTATATTAGCAATCCTCATTAGAAATGTGTATTATGAGAAAAGGTGACAGAAATGTGCAGACACAATATTTTTACTATACTGAAGACATTCAATAGAACTTCTGGTGTAGACAAATGAACACTTTTTCCATCTAATTTTGCAAAACAGTTCATGCTTAATTAGGCTGCAAAATAAGGAAACAGGATATACCAATCTTTAGATATGAAAATTTACAAGCTGTCCCAAGTAACTAAGTTTATCTGTTACTAATAGATCAGCTTCAAAATGAGAATATTTATAATCGAAACATTTAAGGACAATCAAAATAAATATAAAAGGAGATTAGAGATGATCAAACAAGTTCTGAGTTGCTAAGCTTTGAGAAATATCTTTATAGATTAGATTCCCTATAGTTTGGAAACAGACCCTTTTGCCCAACAAGTCCACACCGCCCCTCTGAAGAGTAACCCACCCTGACCCAGTTCCCTCCCTATATTTATCCCTAATGCACCTAACACTATGGGCAATTTTGTATGGCCAATTCACCTGACCTGCACCAGGACGAAACCCATGCAGACACGGGGAGAACATGTAAACTCCACACAAACAGTTACCCAAGGCAGGAATCAAACCAAGGTCCCGGGCATTATGAGGCAGCAGTGCTAGCCACTAAACCACCATGCCACTGTATAAGAACAATATAAGAAGGAAAACAAATAAACATTGATTGCAAATCTAAGTGATGCAATTAATAGTCTGGAGGTTTGATTAATCTATGTTTGGGCGTCCAGGAAAATTTACAGACCGTCTTTGTAGAAGGCTGGGCAAAGTCAAGGAAAGAATGAATGCCATTGTCCAGGAAACAAATTCTTTTGATAGTCAAATGAACTTGCTAATTTCATGCTTTCTTCTTATGTCCTGATGTGAGTTACTGCAATTGTGCCCAAAAGCATATTGAGATGGTACATGTCGTCAGTTATTCCCTCAATTGCTCAAACGGTTTTAATATACGCAGACATAAGAAAGAAAGAACAGCATTGTTAAAGTTATACTGCAGGAGTCATAGCCCCATCTCGTGCATGAATTATCCCAGCAGAGTGCTTGGCCAGTCTATTCCAAGCCAATCTGAGTATACAGTCTGGTTGAAAACACATCAGAAAAGTCAGAACGTCCATTCCAAATAGTGCACCCATTACATTTTGGGAAGTGTAAAATGTTTTGGGCCATTATTCTTTCAATGTTTATTCCACAAAGAATGTTGAACCTCCTCTTCATGTGTAGTCTCAGATCAAGCCCCTCAGTCAGCACCTAGTATTGGCAAGTCTAATATAATATGGTCTGATCTAGTTGTTATCATGTGTAAGCGTTGTCACACTGACTGATCAAAATGGTGATCTCAGGTGACCTGATACAGTTCTCACTTTGCATGCACATTTTCCAGTAGAACCCACTGACTGGGGGCAACAACCTTGTTTCATTCTCCCTGTCGTAATTTACATATTTTCTAATCAACCTGTTCAGAGTGTCAGTGTGTTATGACACACCTCTGGAAAAGGTAAAACTTGAACACAGGCCTCCTGGTTCAGAGGTAGGACACTACCACTGCACCACAAGAGCCCTCCTGTCTAAATTTAGGTCTACCCCAGGGCAATTGTAACCCCCAACCACTGCTCTGATTGTCACCTCCCAATTAATCACGTGTTAGTAACTGTTTCAAACAACATCCGCAGCATTCAGGAAGTATTAAAAGAATGTCATTGTAATTGTGGATAACCTCTGAAATCGCTGAATATTTAAAGTTAAATAAGGAAAGTAAATGATACCCTCATGGTATTACATAAAATAGCGCCTTTGTTATTGAAGTCTATATTTATCCCTTTCTCTCCTGTTCCTGTTTTGAAGTCAAGGTTGAGATTAAAAAGTGGGTCAGCATCTTATCCAAATCTCTATTCTTCATGTATGAGTGACAGCAAGGAGTTTTACCAGTTACTCAAACCAAAAAGACCTCAAAGTTCAGCTCAATTCTAGCTTCAAATAACATTCACACATTTGAAATTTCTAAATATCTGATTGATCACTTGAAGGCCCCATTGCTATTGACTCAGTCCAGATCAGGAGTCCAACCAGAAACCTTCACAGTCTGCTTAGAGCAAGTTGCCACTGGGCACTGTGTTTAAATACTGAGCTTGTGGAAGGTTATTAAAATATAAATCAAAAATACTTTGGATAATTTCACTTTCAGATTTTTATACACACATTTGTACATTACTATATATCTTCAGTTTGGAATCATTGTGCTGTTAATTGTTTCGCAGAAAAACATTTTATCCAAACACTTCCATCTGTTTTGCCAGGATAGCCAAAACTATTGACTGGAAAGTGGAAAATTGTGAACATTGCCCCAAGCCTGTTCCTTAATTCAATCAACAGAAGCAGCATGTAAATACTGCAGCTAGAACAACAGGTATCTGTGTATTTTGCATCAAGTGACTCACCTAAAAAACCCTGACGTCTATTTAGCATCTGCATGGCACCATTCAGGAGTGTGACATGGAATATTCTCCACTTTCCTGGATGGATTCAACTCCAATAACATATAAGAAACTTAACACCATTCAGGACAAAGCAGTGCCCATGATAGTCTTTATTGTCACTTGATATAATACCTCAAACATTTACTCCCTGTTGCAGGAATACATTGTGACTGCACCATACAGCAATGGTTTTGCTCTTAGCATTCAGTAAGACTCATTGTATAACTCTGAGGCTTAGTGCATTCTTGCCCTCTTGTGGATATTTTGCTCCATGTGACTCCAGGATTCTGTTCATGCATTGTTGATAATGCAATGTCAACCAAACTTACTTGGTTCAATCTTCTGAAGAACAGCATCGGATTGCTTTTCCCTGCCCACATCCCACATTTCTGGCTGGGTCTTCTAATTGCAGCTCCTTAAATCAAATTCCTTCCTCATGCCTCTGGATTATCGAGGGAAGACAAGCAATGTGTTCATTTCATAGCACTCGCTGATTAAGTGTTCAGTAAGACACTGAAAAGCCTGGGAAATTTTAAGAGCTTTTTGGTGTGTTAGTGACTAATAAGCAAGTGGGTAGCATGGGTAAAATAAATAGATGGGGGCACAGTGGCACCTGGGTCAGTGGCACCTCAGCAGGTCTAGTGGTAGATGGGTAGGATGTGAAGGGATTAGGTGAGGGATTCAGAGAGGGCTAAATGGGATTGATGAAGGGTTAAGAGTAGAATTGGGAAGGAGTCAGAATTCTGAATTCCCTCAGAATTTCTACCATTGCTGAATTGAAACTTATCAAGTATCAAGTCTTTCCCTGCTTTTTATAGGGGTTAGATAAACAAAAAAAACAAGTAAACGTTTGTTGAAGCGAACAACGGTCCTTGTTGTATTTAAAAATTGCAGGCAATTGTGAAATTAGCTGGAGCATTTTAAAGGTATTCTGATTGATGATACTTGAACAACAACACAGATGGGTCAACAGAAGAAAGGAAAGCTTAATTTATGTGACAAACAGAACATTTCGTTGTGCTCATCAAACACACGGTATGGTACAAAAATAGGACACTGGAAAGTCCAGGGAGACCATAAACTTCTAATTCCACCTATAGGCACGAACGGTGATCATTTGAACTTGAACCATTTTGCGCTCAATATACTGCAGTTATTTGACACTTGGAAATTATAAAGGTAAAGTTAATGCTCTTCCCATCACACAATTCTGTCCTTCAAATGTTCTTTCTGTCTGAACCATCAATGACTAAACTACTTTAAATGGACATTATGAGCCATTCCACTTTAGAAAATCCCAGATGGCTGACCAATTCCACCTTCGAAAATCTCAGATGGCCTTTTTCTTCCAAGATTGCAACTTCCCTTCCCACGTGATCGACGATGCCCTCCAGTGCATCTCCTCCACTTCCCGCACCACCTTCCTTGAACCCTACCCCTCCCAACACAACAAGGACACAGCCCCCTTAGTCCTCACCTTACACCCCACCAACCTCCGCATACAATGCATCATCCTCCGCCACTTCCACCACCTACAAACAGACGCCATCACCAGAGATGTATTTTCCTCCCCACCCCTATCAGCATTCTGGACAGACCATTCCCTCTGCGACTCCCTCGTCAGGTCCACACCCCCCATCAACGCAAACTCCAATCCCAGCACTTTCCCCTACCACTGCAGAAGTGCAAACTGTGCCCACACTACTCCCCTAACCTCCATCCAAGGTCCCAAAGGATCGTTCCACAGCCAGCAGAAATTTACCTGTACCTCCACCAATTTCATCTATTGTATCCGTTGCACCCGACATGTCTCCTCTATATCAGGGAGACAGGATGCCTAAGTGCAGATCGTTTCAGAGAACATCTCTGGGACACCTGCACCAAGCAACCCACCGCCCCGTGGCTGAACACTTCAACTCCCCCTCCCACTCTGACAAGGACATGCAGGTCCTGGGCCTTCTCCAATGCCAAACCTTTACCACCCGATGGGATTCTGCAACCACATGGGATCAATGTGGATTTCAACAGTTTCCTCATTTCCCCTCCCCTCACATTATCCCAATCCCAAGTCACCATCTCAGTATCACCATCCTGACCTGTCCATCACCTTTCCCATCTATCTGCTCCACCCTCCTCTCCAACCTATCACCTTCTCCCTCACCTTCATCTACCTATCGCATTCTCAGCTACCTTTTCCCCAACCCCACCCCCTCCGATTTATCTCTCAGCGCCCCGGCCCACAAGCCTCATTCCTGATGAAGGGCTTATGCCCAAAACATGGATTCCCCTGCTCTTTGGATCCTGCCTGACCTGCTGTACTTTTCCAGCACCACAATCTCGATTATGAGCCATTCAGGGCCGCTTCAGTCTGCAAGTAACAAAAACAGAAATTTCTGGAAAGGCTCAGCAAGTCTGGCAGCATCTGTGGAGATTTCTGTTTATGTTTCTGATTTACAATATCCACAGTCCTTTCTGTTTTTATTCAGTCTGTCCAGGTGCATGGTTGGGCTTTGAAGATGGAACCAGTGTCAAAAAGCCCAGCAGTGGTCAATACTTCTGCCTGTTGGAAGTGGGAGAACATGGGGCACCAAAGAATGGCACGCAAAGGTAATGAGGTAAACCTGGGAAGATGGCACAATAAAACCCTGTAGGTTTGGCAGCAAGAAACCCTCCACGAAACTTGCCAAAAATGATACTTTGCCAATTTCTGGTAGGATTCTGCTCGAAGGGATTGCACGTAGCCACTGTATTGCAAATAAATATTTGAGAAAAGTACCCTGGACTCAAGAAGCAGTACTTGGAGAGTTTAAGTATGTTAGATCTCGTAAACACCAGAAAACACAAAATTATGCCTGACTCCATAACCATTGGATGGGGCTTTGAACTGCCCAACCCTGCAATTTACATCAGCAAGGATGAGATAGCTGCATGTTGGCTGGTTATCAGGACTCATATCCTGCGCTGGTGAAAGCTACTCGAAATAGAAATGGGTGCAGAAGACTTGGAATCAGATTCCCCTCACCAACTTTTAAAGGACTTCAGAGCCAACAGAGAATCATAGAGTTTGTACAGCACAGAAAGAGGCCCTTCAACCTTGTCACCAAACATCCACCTTTTCTAATCCCATTTTCCAGCGCTTGGCTCATAACCTTGTATGCCACTGGATTTAAAATGCTCATCTAAATAATCATAGAGTCATAGAGATGTAATGCATGGAAACAGACCCTTTGGACCAACTCATTCATGCCGATCAGATATACTAACCTAATCCAGTCTCATTTACTTGACTCATATCATACTTGTATTCATATATCCGTCCAGATGCCTTTTCAATGTTGTAATTGTACCAGCCTCCACAACTTCCTCTGGCAGCTCATTCCATACAGGCATCACCTTTTGCATCCTTAAATTTCTTGAGGGTTCTCACTTCTACTACCCATTTAAATAGTGAAGTCCAGATACCCACAGTCTCTGGGAGGAAGAAATTTTCTTCACATCCTTTCTAAATATTCTGCTGCTTACTTTCAAACTGTGCTCCTTGGCTAATTACCCCTCTGCTAAGGGGAAATGTTTCAACTTATCTGCTCTGTTCATGCGCCTCAGAATTTTGTATGACTCAATGAATTCCCCTCTCAGCCTTCTCTGCTCTCGCGAAAATATTCCAAGCCTATCTAGTCTCTCCTCATCACCAAATCACTCCAGCCCAGGCAACATCCTGGTGAATCTCTTCTGTTCCCTCTCTACTGCATTCAAATCTTTCCTATAGAGTGGCAACCATAACTTCACACTGTAGTCCAGCTGTGGTTGAACTAATGTTACATTCAGTTCCATCATACCCATCTTGCTCTTGTATTCAGTGCCTTGACTAATAAAGGCTAAAATCCCATAGGCCTGCTTAACTATGTTATCTACCTGTGTTGCTGCCTTCAAGGATCTATGGACATGCACATTAAGGTCCCTCTGATCCTCTGTACTTCAAACGATCCTACTCTTTAATGTGTGCTCCCTTGCCTATTTCGTCCTCCGAAAATGTACCCCCCGCACATTTTTGAGGATTAAATTCCATTTGCCACCATTCAGCCCAACTACATCATTCTGTTGTTTTTCCTTTTCGCTACTTACCACACCATCAATTTTCATGTCATTTGTGAACTTAATTATCATACTTCCTCCATTCTTGTTTAAATCATTAATGTATTTTGTAATGTAATACATGACTCAGTGAAAACTGGGGTCCTCCATTCAGGTTCTTGTTGCCAATTATCCTAAATCTATTGCCTCCAGTGATCAACTCAGTATCAATGAAATGAATTATCTTCATTCATGCTATCAAAACTCCTGATTTTTTTAATGCATTTCTTAAATCTCTTCATTACCTCCTCTAAATTAAGAGGCATAATTCCAACTTCCCCAGTCTTGCCAACTTTGCAGAATTGAAGAGATGCTTCAGCTGAGATTGCAGTATGAGTGTTCCTTCCATTTAACATACACATGAATTAAATGTTATGAAATACTATCCTTTCTTCTATTCAGCTCCTGCTGCTTTAGGTATGATGGTTGAAAATATCAGGGCCTACCTTCTATACTTGACCAGTATTGTCAACTTGGAACAAGCAAGAGACTGTGTAAACATATTAAAGTCCACATTGCCTTTTTCTGCCTGAAAACACTTACAAAATGATGCAAGATCTCTATTTCACTGTTACAATGTATGATAAAATTTACAGGGGTTGTACAAGATTTAGATTTAGATTTTCTTTATCACATGTACTCAAGTATAGGGATATAGTGAAGAGTGTATAATGTCCATCTTAGGTACAAAGGTACCTAGGTGCAAAAATTTAAGTACAGGTTAGTAAAAGAAACAAAGTTAAGAAAGTTAAGCATTATCTTCATAAATGGAGTAGAAAAATGAAAAAAAGGGCATAATTAACATTAAAGTGCTTCAAGTGCTTCTTAATATAAACTAGAAAAAGAAAGGAATAAAGTTAAAAGATCAGCAGTCTTTGATGATTCCTCCACCTAGCTCACTTTCCTGGAGACCTCAGTTACCTTTTCACAACACAGCGGATTCCAGGGGACCTCCCTCACTGCTTACTCTTCCTGTGTTGGGCCATGATGCCAATGTTGCTGTTGTTGCCGCTGAAGCTGCTGCCTCCCCGATCTCCTCCTGCTGCCTCCAGAACCTGCCCAGGCAGGACTCACTTGCCACACCTAGATACTGCCATGTAGGGCCGAGAGACTATCATAGGCCACTAAGAGACAGGACCGGGAGACAACCATGGACCGCCAAGAGACCAGGCCAGGAGACCTCCATGGGCCACCAAGAGACCGGGGTGGAGACCACCGTGGGCCGCTGAGAAACCGGGCCGGAGACCACCATGGGCCGCCGAGATACTCGGCCGGAGACTACCATGGGCCACCGAGAGACTGGGCCGGAGACCACCATGGGCCGCCGAGATACTAGGCCGGAGACCAACATGGGCCGCCGAGATACGAGGCCGGAGACCACCATGGGCCACCGAGAGACTGGGCTGGAGACCACCATGGGCCGCCGAGATACTAGGCCAGAGACCACCATGGGCCACCAAGAGACTGGGCCGGAGACCACCATGGGCCACCGAGAGACTGGGCCGGAGACCACCATGGGCCACCACGAGACTGGGCTGGAGACCACCATGGGCCGCCGAGATACTAGGCCGGAGACCACCATGAGCTGCCGAGGGACTGGGCCGGAGACCACCATGGGCCACCGAGGGACTGGGCCAGGAGACCCCCATGGGCTGCCGAGAGACTGGGCCGGAGATGACCATGGGCCGCTGAGGGACTGGGCTGGAGACGACCATGGGCCACCGAGCGACTGGGCCTGAGACCACCATGGGCCACTGAGGGACTGGGGCTGAGACCACCATGGGCCACTGAGGGACTGGGCTGGAGACCACCATGGGCCACCGAGGGACTGGGCCTGAGACCACCATGGGCCACCAAGGGACTGGGCCAGGAGACCACCATGGGCCGCTGAGGGACTGGGCCTGAGACCACCATGGGCCGCCGAGGGACTGGGCCTGAGACCACCATGTGCTGCTGAGAGACCAGGCTGAGACATCACCACATGCCGCCAAGAAACTGGGCAGAGAGGACGCCTCACCAGAGAGAAGGAAGAAAGAAACAAATGAGGAAGAACTAGATGGAGCAGTTGAGCGACGGCTGGTTAAGGTCCATCAACTCATTAACAAAACCAGCTGACTCTAAACAAGGCCAGAGATAATATACTCTGGATGGGTCACAATTCTGCCCCTCACTGAGAAGAAGTTCCACCTCAGCCCCAGCCCTGAATACATAGAATTTCTAGGAAGAAGGGGACATGAAAACTTCAGTGAAGGTACTGACTAGACAATGGACAAAGAGGTATTGGGAAGCCGATGGAGGGATTGAGGGCAGTGGGTGTCTGGGTTTTGAAGCCTAGCCAGTAGGTACAGTGGGGGAGGGATATGGTGTGCGATCATGCTGGGAAAGGTTTGGGGTTGTGGGGTGTGCGTCCCTGATGGTGAAGATTGAATGGATAATGTCTTACAGCAGCAAAGGCAGACTTAGAACCTTAACTAGGCAGTAAATGGCCTCAACAGGTTAAATTGCCCATAGTATTAGGTGCATTAGTCAAAGGGAAATGTGTCTGGATGTGTTATTCTTCGGAGGGTCGGTGTGGACTTGTTGGGCCAAAGGGCCTGTTTCCACAATGTAGGGAATCTAATCTAATCTAACACATCCATTCCCTCACTACCTGCCATATTAGGGGGATCTGGTTAGGGATGGGCAGGAAGCCTGTGGACCATAAAATCTAGCCCTTTGTTAAAGTTTGTTTAATGATGTAATGTCTTATCTATTGAGGAAGGGATTACACTGGGAACTCTGTTCATCTGTATTAACAGGAACTTAGTACACGATGGTGCTTAAATATATATTTTTAAGCTGCGACTTTGTTTTTTTTAGTGTTGTATTTTTACCTACAAGAATGCAAAATATGATGAAATCACGCCTCGACAACAAGTCTAATAAATACAAAATTGCAAGAAAAAGCATAGTTCAATCATTTGCAAGTTTTCACCAATGCAGAATGTGTTTGGAAAATATTGGGACATACAGCAACACATTCAATACAATGCTGGACAGGGGTGCTGCAAACTAAGAGACATCCATGTGCAAAGTGAAGAGTTCTATGATGGTCACCAATATAAAGTTAGTTAGATGCCCAGTCTTGAGTTGCTAGACATTATTCAATGTCTGTCCCATTTAGCATTAAATACTATAGTGTCTAGAAAAGCTTTTGTTGTGTATTATGACTTTCATGTTAATGGATGTTTGATCATCACTGAGGATGTCGATGAATTATTCGAAATCTGCTTTTGTATTTCATAGAAGTGTCTCGTACATCAACATCACCAGAAAGTAGTGTTATAATGTAAGTGCACCAGATAATAAAACAGTTTGTGAGAATGAAAATGTACCCCCTCAAAATCAAAAGTACCCTTCAAGAGGAATCCTCAAAAAGAAAAATGGTGCCCAGGTATATGTTTCATTTGCAGCTCAGCTTGAGTGCCAGTAAGTGATCCTGCATCGAAATAGTGTTACAATTAATTTATTCATACAGCCCTTTGAAAAAGTGAATATGGCAAACCATTCTTTACAATTTTCAGCTTAAGAGAGTGGTCTGCTGCAATATGAGTTTTCATGATTAATAATAAGAGACGATGTAGGGGCATTATGCGGACTAGCAGCAGGCCTCGACTCAGTGGCACTCGTCTTATTTCAAAGAATGGGAGGATTCCAGACTCTCTGAGCATTTCAGCACACAGGGTCAACCCTTAACTCTCAAAAACAGGCGGATTAGGATGATGTCCAAAGTCAAAAAGCAAAAGACCTTAAACAGGTAAAACTCTTACCTCAAATTTCACCATTTTGGCTTTGAATGGAAGCAAGACAGAAGTGGTAACTGATCCACTCACAGGAAGCCAGTTGTTCATTTAAATATCACTCACCTCCTTCATGCTGGGGACAAAGCAGGGAAGTACAGGTGAGATCAGCCATGTTTTCATTGAATGGCAGAGCAGACTTGATGGGCTGAGTGATCTACTTCCACTATTACATGTTATTGTCTTAATGGTTATTCTATGCCTAATTATAGGTTGGATCCTGCACCTCAGGAAACTCACGAGCCTTAAGGAGGAGAGAGATTGTATTCACCAGACAGGTGCTTGACTGTACTGCGTGTGGGCCAGTGTGAGCAGACAACAAATTACCCACTAACTGTCTTTTAACCACTGGACCCCTCCAGGCCATTGCCCAATACTTTCCACTGCTAAACTGGGTCTGCTGCAGGTGGTGAGGGAACCAACAAGAGGGAAAAATATACTTGACCTCATCCTTACCAATCTGCCAGCTGCAGATGCATCTGTCCATGACAGTGTCAGTAACAGTGACCACCGCACAGTCCTTCTGGAGATGAAATCATGCCTTCATGTTGAGAATAACCTCCATCGTGTTGTGTGGCACTATCACCATGTTAAGTGGGACAGACTTCGAACAAATCTCGTAACTCAAGATTGGGCATCCATGAGGTGCTGTGGGCCATCAACAGCAGCAGAACTGTACTCCAGCTCAATCTGTAACCTCATGGCCTGGCATATCCCCCACTCAACCAATACCATCAAGCCAATTACTGGGGGTCACAAGTTCAAAGTGAGAGGGGAAAATTTAGGGTTGATGTATCTGGTAAAGTTCTTCACGCAGAGTATGGTGGGTGCCTGGAATGCGTTGCCAGTGGAGGTGGTAGGGATGGGAATGATAGTGTCATTTAAGATGTATCTAGACAGATACATGAATGGGCTGGGAGCAAAGGGACACAGGTCCTTACAAAATAAGCGGCAGATTTAGATAGAGGATATGGATCAGTGCAGGTTTGGAGCGCTGAAAGGCCTGCACCTATGCTGTAATGTTCTTTGTTCTCTGTTCTAAGCCAAGCGATCAAGCCTGGTTCAATGGAGAGTGCAGGAAGACATGCCAGGAACAGTAACAGGCATACCTGAAAATGAGGTGTCAATCTGGCGAAGCTCCCAAACAGGACTACTTGCATGCCAAACAGCATAAACAGCACGTGCTAGACAGAGCTAAGCAATCTCACAACCAACAGGAGCCCTGGCTGATAGATAAAAAAATGGAGTGTCAATACTATTCTGACACTCTGAGAGCTGGCTCTGAGGAAGCTTGACCAGTATCAAGGACTTTCCACGTGCAAATAAAGGGTGATGGGATACCGTAACCGTAGCGAAGTCATAAAGAACAGCAGAAGAAATCCAGCAGGATATTCAGGAAACAAGAACCTGAGTTTCCCAGTCACATAGCAGCCAACCACACAGGATGAGCCTCCAGCCTAAAATTCTGACTACGTCATATGAGTGTAGTTCAGAGGAAGATTGATTCAGATAAGTGCTGATTAAACATCATCCTTGTATTGAATTTCCTCCCAAAATATGCAGGACACTGGGGGAAAAAGTTCAGGTGGCTGCTTGAAGCTAAAAAAGGCAGAATACATGATGAAAAGAATCTCAGTCATTTTACACTTTTAACCTTAAGTATTATAATTTCTTAACAACATGATTTTGGTAATTGATTAATAACCATTTTGTACGCAGTACAGACAGTATCTTCTTCCCTACCTGGGCTCTTAAGTTGCTTTGTCATCACTAACTTTACTCAATCTTCCAAGTGGAAATTTTGCAAAGTGGTCAAAATAAGGATTATTCATTAAATTAAAAAGCAATTATCTGATCAAAAAAAATCACAACAGTTTTCCGGAATGGACTTTTATTTTTTTTCTTCTTCTTTTCCTTTAACCCCCACACTACCGCCTAACTGCGGTGGTGCTTATTTTTTCCCCAGCAACAATGGTGTGTGTGTGTGTAGGTGTGAGACACAGTCAGAGACATAAGGTGTATGAATCTTTATTCAATTTCCACCACCAGGAAGATAGGAAAACACCTGGGTGGCCAATGACAAACACTGCCCTTCACATCAAGGGCAGTGCTGTGTGATCAAAACAGTGAAGGGGAGGGTAGGGACTAAATCAAAATAGAGTTGGAGGGAGAAATAATGCACTCCACTCCCTGCGGCGCCCACCTCTCCCTGAACAACTCCAGGGTGTTGGTGGATACCGCGTGCTCCTTCTCCAAGGACACCCGGGCCTTAACGTAACCGCGGAAGAGGGTCAGGCAGTCAGTTCTAACGACCCCCTCCACGGCCCGCTGCCTGGACCTGTTGATGGCCAGTTTGGCCAGGCCCAGGAGCAGACCCACGAGGAGGTCTTCAGACCTGCCCTACTTCCTCTGTACCGGGTGCCCGAAGATCAGGAGCGTGGGACTGCATATTAATGTGGTTAGGTATATTGTTAATAAGGGATCCCCGAGAGAAAGGGGGAGGACTCCCGTGTAGAGAGCCCTCCACTGGGGAGGAATGGACTTTTATTTTGTGTAATCTGATTACAGTGGGCAACAGTGAAATTACTGAAATCACTGGAGATGTAAGAGGTGAGGATTGACGAGATGCTGATTAATGCATAAACTCATCCATGTTCTGTTAAACCAGCAGGAACAGAATTATTTCCCTGAGCATCCAAATGACATTTCACCTGTAATTGTCATCAATTAGGGAAAGGTGCTCAAACACTCCTAGTTTCTTGGGTTGCAACTTTATTGAATTACTAAATAATCAATATCCATTAAATTAAACCCTGACTAATACTATACAGCCTGTTAGAACTGACCCTTATAAACATTGGCACGAAGTTAACAACAATTGAAGTGAAATGCTGCATAATTAAAAGTCCTTTGCTAACTCCTGGTGAATGTTTCAGTAATTTATCTAGTTACAATGGTTCACATTCATAATTTGCTCATTTTGTGAAAAGGAGGGCAAACAGGGCAAACAGCCTTCGGAAAAGCATTCCGAAGAGTAAGGGTGCAGTGGTGAAGTAAGCAAAAGTTCATCCAGAGCTGAAGGAGGTAATGAGAAAGAACATAGAAGAGGAAGGAAGCAGGAAGGAAGAGGAAGGTAGGAAGGTTCTTATTTACATGGCACTTTTCATGGCTACCAAATGTGTCAAAGTACTTTACAGCCAATAAAGCAGCGGTTTTGATGGCTGCGTTTATTGTGAAGCTACTATTAGGTGGAGCAGAAACACAAAATGGCAGCTGCCCACAAACTAAACTGCCCACATTATTATTGTATGGCAGATGTACAAACAATAAAACAAATAGATACAACTACAATATCCTCTTGGTGAGGAGCAAATAGGTTTCTTTATACAAAGATTGGGGTGGGCACAGCGGCTCATTGGTTAGCACTACTGCCTCACACATCAGGGACCCAGGTTCGATTCCACCCTCAGGCAACTGTCTGTGTGGAGTTTGCACATTCTCCCCGTGTCTGCATGGGTTTCCTCTGGGTGCTCCGGTTTCCTCCCACAGTCCAAAGATGTGCAGGTTCAATGGATTGGCCATGCTAAATTGCCCATAGTGTCCAGTGTTGTGTAGGCTGGTGGAGCAGCCATGAGAAATGCAAGAATAGAGTGGGAGGGTTGGGTCTGATGGGGATGCTCTTTGAAGGTGTCAGTATGGACTCAATGAGCCGAATGGCCTACTTCCACACTCTCGGGATTCTTAAAAGATGTGCCAGCATGATCAATTCAGTTTAGCCTCCCAACTCCAGGAAGGAACCTTCCCCAGGCAATATGGCAGCTGGAGAGGGTCAGGGTGTCTAGGTGGCGGTGGTGGTAGGGTTGGCATGGTGAGAGCACGGGAGGCTGTGGAGACCAGCTCTGCAGGCACCACCACATCTGCTCAGCAAGGTGCAGTCTCCACCTTCCCCTCCTCACCACCCAGGGACATCAGCAACATTTCCTTCATCTCTTCGCAGCCAGTTGCTATCTCAGGCGACATCTGTACATGCATGTGGCCCATTTTGCTGTTCTTTTATATATAGCATAGCCATCATTGAAAAGTAGGAGATACACAACCAATATATCCTCAGCAAACTCACACAAACAGCTACATTATAATGACCAGATTATCTCTTATTACGAATGCTAATTGAGGGATAAATATTGGGCAGGAGACTAGAGATAGCACTGACTCATAGAGCTGTTACAGTGCAAAAAGAGGCCATACAATCCATTCTATCTACACTCTCTGAATGAGTGCCATGACTTATGGCTATGTTCCTGCGCTTTGCCCATGATCCTGTGCATTATTTCTATTTAAACAATCATCTAACGCTGTCCTGAATGCCTCGGTTGAACTTGCCTTCACCACACTTCCAAGCAGCGCATTCCAGAACTGAACCACTCCACGTGTGAATTTTCTTTCCTCGCGTCACACTTACTGCTTTCACATCGTTTTAAAACCGTGCCTTCAAATTCTTGATCCTTTTAAGAACAAGGACAGTTTTTCCTGTCTACACCATCCTGATCTTAATCAAACCTCCTCTTAGCCTTCTGTCTAAGGAACAGTCCCAACGTCTTTGATCTACCTGAGTAACTGAGACTTCTCATCCCTGGCATCATTCTTGTAAACTGCTTCTGCAATTTCTCCCTTGGGTTCACATCCTTCCAAAAGGGTGGTACCTAGAACTGTACATAACCCTGCTGCTGAGTTCTGACTAATGTCTGACATAGATTCTGTCTAACCTCCCTGTTCTCATATGCCATGGAAGTATTAATGAAGCTTAGGACACTGTAGGTGTCTTTTTCCCTTCATTTTACTCTTTATTTTGTCTTACCATGTTTTTTCTACCAAAATGTATCATCTCACAATTCTCTGCACTGAACTTCATCTGTCACCTACCCACTCATTTCAAAATCTTGTCAACGTCCTTTTGATGTTCCACACCATCCTCCTCACAGTGTGCAATCTTTCCAAGTTTTGTACCATCTGCAAACTTTGATATTGTTCCTTGCATTTCAAGACTGAGATCATTCACATAAATCAAGAAAAGTAAGGATTCAATCTGGCTTCTGGAGATTAATGTTACAAACTTCCACCCAGCCTGTAAAATATCACTCACCATTACTTTATGTACCCTAACATAGAATCATTGAATCCCTACAATGTGAAAGTAGGCCATTCAGCCCATTGAAACCACACTGACCCTCCAAAGAGCATCCCACCTTGACTTGCTCCATAGCCTATCCCTGTAACCCTGCATTCCCATGGCTAATCCAGCTAGTCCTAGAGATTTAACTTTCCTCACATGTTTGTTGTGTGGCACTGTATCTAATGCCTTTGGAAGTCCATATTCATCACATAAGCAATTGAAGAGTGCTTGCCCCTCTCTGGCTTAAACACCACCACTAACCCAGTCTGCCTGTATGCAAGCAATTAATGATCCCATTACTACCACCCTATAATGCTTTTCGCTCTCTATAATTACTTTGCAGATTTGTTCCTTCACACTAGTTAACAGTCTGTCGACCAAGCTTATAATTGCCTCGTTCTCTTCCTTAGTTCTAATTGATTCTGTCCTTGAAACATCCTGTTTCTTCAGTATTTCATTGCTCTCCATAACCAAGACTGCCACCTTCCTTTTCTTTCTGTCCTATCTTTCCTGAATATCAAGTAGACACCCTCTCCTGTCCTTCCTTGGGTCAGATCTCTGTTACTGCCACAATTTCATATGGCAATCTGTTCCTGTAACTTAATTATATTTACGATACTCCATGTGTTCACATAAATGCAGTGTAACCCTGATTTGAAATGTTTAATGTTCACTCATTACAACCCTACTTATTAAGTTATTATTCTCTATTCGAGCACAATCTGTCTCTTCCAGTAATTTGAGCACCCTGATATTACTTTCAAAAACTCCCTCAGGCAGAGGTAGTGTAAAGCTTCCTCAACAACACTGGCCAAATGCCCGACTACCTGCTTAATTCTCTCGGATGACCTGGTGGCTGCCATTTCCCTATCTGCCTGTCTGCCTGCCCTTAGCCTGTCTGGCTACCTCTCTGAACATACTGTCCATATCATTCTCAGCCCTGCAGATGCACAACTGTAACTCCAGTCACCACTCCAATTCTGAAACCTGATGTTACAATTTTTGCAACCGGTGACACTTAATGTATCTGTCTAATGTATCCACAAGCCACAGGATAGGAAGTCTGTAAGACCAAGCTATCTTGCCATAACATAAGCTTACCTTGTACTATCAACTAGAACCTGAAGCTTTGAGATTAATGAATTTACCATTTTGTTTCTGTCATGTCACTCTTTGATTACTTTGTAATACAGCCCTCTTGCTTTCCAACTCCTGGTCTCCTGGATCCTGACAAATGTGGACAAAGAGAAAGAAGTAAAGCACTTTCCTCAACTGCTCACCAAAGCTCTGCTGGTCATAGAGTCATGCAGCACAGAAACAGACCCTTCGGTCCAACCAGTCCATGCCAACCATAATTCCAAACTAAACTAGTCCCACCTGCCTGCGCTTAGCCTATATCCCTCCTATTTCTTATTCATGAACTTATCCAAATGTCTTGTAAACAGTGTAACTTTACACATATCCATCACTTCATTTCACATGCAAACCACTCCATGTACAAAAAGGTTGCCCCATGTCTTTTTAAAATCTTTACCCTGTCACCTTAAAAATATGTTCTCTGGTCTCAAAATCCCCCACACTAGGGAAAAGACACCTGTCATTCACCTTATCTATGCCCCTCATTATTTTATTAGCCTCGATAAGGTCACGCTCCAGTGAGAAAAACCACAGCCTATCCAGCCTTTCCATACCCGGCAACATCCTGGGAAATCTTTTCTGAACTGTCTCCAGCTTAATGATATCCTTGCTTTAACAGGGTGGCCATAACTAGACACTGTACTCCAGAAAAGGCCTAACCAACATCCTGTATGCCTCAACATGACTTCTCAACTCCTATACTCAAAGGTCTGAGCAAAGGTCTTTTTCAAAATGGTGCCTAGGTTGGAACCTTTGCACAAACTGAAGAAACAAGTGGAAGGTTCATTTACCATCTCACTAAAAAGACATTACCTCCAGATTCTTCACTGTTGGATTTGATTTTTACCAGCATCCCTGAATATGTGGGATATGAACTCAGAGCTTATAACTTCGAAGCACTACCAACTGAGCCGCAAAGAGCTCTGCAGGGATATTGAGTTTATAATCAGAGACCTTCACCAACCTTATATAGTCATGCAATAGGAAGAAGTGAGGAGTGTAGTTTAGAGTATGTGACTGGACCATATTGTTAAGGTAAAGTGGCAAAAATTCATGGCAAGATGGAGTGGCTCTGTGGTTAACACAGCTGCCTCACAGTGCTAGGGATCTGGGGTCAATTCCAGCCTCAAGTAACTGTGTGGAGTTTGCATGCTCTCCCAGTGTTTGCATGAGTTTCCTCCCACAATCCAAAGTTGTGTAGGTTAGATGGATGGCCATGGTAAATTGCCTTGTAATATCCAGGGATGTGTAATCTAGGTGGATTCTCACCATGGTAAATGCCAGCTTATAGAGATAGGGTTGGGCGAGGAGGGTTCATTCTGGGTGGGATGCACTGTGGAGATTTGGTGCAGACTTGATGGGCTGAATGGCCCCTTTCTGTACTGTAAGGATTCTATGATTTTAAGATTTGACAGGAAACTTAACGTCAGTATAAAGGAGAAATTAAATTAGGTATGATTGGCAAAATCTGAAATATAGAACTTTAGGTAAGGAAAGGTATAGGGAATAGAGTTTATATTCAATGAAATCTGTACCAGACAGAGCCATCACTGAAGGTACTTTAGGAAGAAAATCTTCAAAGTGATTGTTGTCTATTGTACTGAGACAAGATTAACATGTGGACTATTTTGAACAAATGTTCTAGATGATGTTGACAGATTCTCACTTCAATCTTCACCAGATATGTGAATGTACAACATGTCACAGCCCCAAGATCATACTTCTCCATATCACCTTGATGGTTCTTCATCATGACTTTCTGACCAGCACTGACCTCTAAGTTTCATGCGTCAGGTATCAGGGCACATCTTTACTTTGTCTTGCTTCTCTCTTACTTTGCTATTAATGTCAGACTTAGGTAAACAAAACCTTAACCGTTAACTGTAGCCATGATGTGGAGGTGATGCTGTTGGACAGGGATGGACAACGTCAGAAGTCACACAACAGCAGATTATTGTCCAATTGTGTATTTGAAATCACAAGCTTTCAGAACACTGCTCCTTTGTCAGGTGAAAATTGATCACCTTACGAAGGAACAGCGCTCGAATGCTTGTGATTTCAAATAGATCATTGGACTATAGCCTGGTGTTGTGTGACTTCTGACTTTAACAATTAATGTCCAAGATGAACAATCTTTTGTAGACTGAGAGGTTATTCTGTAAGGGAACAGAAGGTTGTCCAACCCACTTTAAAGAGAAACACAGAAATTACTGCCTAACTTGTCTCTAAGCAAATACTTCTGCAATCTGTGCATCATTTTCTGAAGCACCATTCAATGCTATGAGATATGCTATGTGTGTTTGACCTTATTCTTACTCAGAAATATTACAAATTATTCTGACATAACCTGTGAACCAGTATCTGATACTACTGTCTCTGGCAACCTATAAACGGCGAACCAACTTCTCAAAGCCTTGGCAATTGATGTATTGATTATGGACTCTGCTTTTATCCACTTGCTATGGATTGTAATGCCCAGAGAAGGCACATCATTTTCATTATGTTAAGTATGACTTGTTAGTTGACACTTCTAGAACAATCTTGTATTTATTTCAAATGGTCACTGATAAACTGATAAGATGGCTGCCAAGGAGGTTAGTTAATCTTTGCAACTTCAACACAGATTATCAAGCTTCTGCAAAGTTCTAAATTGAACTATGCTGAATGGAGGGCCTTCCCCCATGAATGGGTATGCCTCAAAAGCAATGTTTTGTGGAATTCCTGCCAACAATTGTTCTAAGTTTAATCAAAGTGCAGAAGCAATGTGTTTCTAGACTCTAAATCCTCAAAGTTCTAGTCTTACAAAAGAAAATTGACGAGACCAATTCACAGAATCACAACTATGTTATGGTGCAGGATGCGGTCAATGGACCTTATATTATCTCAAAAATCTAGTTTGACTCTATTATCTAGTGCCAATCATCTGACATTTCCCCATATGCCAGCAAATTGTTACTATCCAAAAAATATCCAATTATCCACAATTTAAGCACAAAAGACCACCATTTATCAACAACCATGTAATGATGGTTTTGGACTTCCAAACCATCTGGTTAGACCACAACAGCATTGGTCATGTAATCAAAATTCACTTGAGAGAATGCTTTTTGAAGCCTAAGAGAGAGGCTGGGGCAACTGAAAGAGACCATCAAAAGCCAAGGACCAGAACAGCAATAAGGATGTGTCAATTGCTTTTTATATAAACAAGAAGGCTGCAAAATCTTTTAAAAAGCCTCCCATCCTGACTTCAAGCCTCCAAATTCATCCGTAAAGAAATTGGACCTGCTGATACAAAAGCTATCAGTGTCTCACTTCATGACCTGCATGATTGCTTTGAAACAACTACAATAATCCTGATATTCAACACTAGCTAATTGAATTGATCCAAATAAGCCAAGACTGCAAATCTCTTATTTCTTACCCCGACATGCAAAGACTTTTCTTCTTTCCCAGAAGCTAAACATGAGAATTATTAACTATTCTTTTGGTTAAACGCCATACAAGGGCTTTATTATCTCTAACTATATCTTTTTTTTGGATTAGATTCCCTACAGTGTGGAAACAGGCCCTTCGGCCCAACAGGTCCACACCGACCCTTCAAAGAGCAACCCACCCATTCCCCTACATTTACCCATGACTAATCCACCCAACACTATGGGCAATTTCGCATGGCCAGTTCACCTGACCTGCATATCTTTGGACTGTGGGAGGAAACCGGAGAACCTGGAGGAAACCCACGCAGACACAGAGAGAATGTGCAAACTCCACACAGGCAGTTGCCCAAGCCAGGAATCGAACCCGGGTCCTTGGCGCTGTGAGGCAGCAACGCTAACCACTGAGCCACTGACCTTAGTGTGTGACTGATGGATAGTTCAGATTTTCTTGGTGAGTGTACAAATAAATACCAATGGAAAAGAGGGGCTCACACACACAGATCTACATTTCTACAAATCTCAGACAGTAAGGGAAAGAGCCTGGGGCTCTCAGTTTAATCTTCCTCACCTGTCTGTAACACTATCAGCCAAAAAAATGGTGCTCTTTTCATTTGTTTTTCAAAGAAATTGACATGTATTCATGTTCTCTTACACTTAACCATTTTCTAGCCAACGTTTTACTTCCTACTTCTGGCGGCACATAAAAGACCAGCTGAGTCTCAAAGATGTTGTCCGTACATTGTCCTTTATCTTAGATCTGGCTTTGTGAAGCCTAATTTTGTCATCCTTGCTCAAACACCACTTTGTTCTCTCTTAGCACTTACACAATCACAGGCACATTTTTACTGAGGCCGGCTGTGAATAACTAATGTCAATGTAACCATGAGCAGCATTTTTAAAGGGTTACTCAGATTACCCACAGCTGCCAACCTTACAAAACTAACACTCAGTCAGTGCCATGAGAATGTGCAATCTTGTTGATTCATGGTGATAATTCTCTGGAGGAAGGGTCACTTCATCCAAAAGGTAACTCTGATTTTCTTCCTCAGATGCTGCCAGAACTGCTGAGTTTTTCCAGCAATTTCTATTTTTGCTTCTGATAATTCTCTGGAGACAGTCTTAATTGGATTGGAGTGGGACTTTTCTCCTCCTGCTGACCATTCTGATTACCGAACCACTCTGAAGTCTCAGCAATGTTAGAGGAGAGTAGTGACCAATGCTGAGGCTACAAGCAGGTCTGAGGAAGAAACAAACTCATGGTCTTTGGGTGGACATGCTGGGAGACCCTGTGGTAGGCAGTGGGGGGTGAGAGGGGGTGGATGTTGCAGAGAAATCATGGGGTAATGAACATTCCATCTTGTGTTGAGAGTGTGGTGCTGGAAAAGCACAGCAGGTCAGGCAGCATCCAGGAAGCAGGAAAATTGACGTTTCAGACCTGCTGTGCTTTTCCAGCAGCACACTCTTGACTCTGGTCTCCAGCAGCTGCAGTCCTCACTTTCTCTTATTCCATTTTGTGTGTATAAGTGTCTCCCCAGTGGGCACAAGCAATCTTCCTTCCCTCTCCAATGGAAGAGAGAACACCAGGGTGTCTTGTATAACCCAGCCTTACTTTATGTATCTCTGGTTTTTAAATCTTCCAGCTGTAAAAGCCCAACCCCATTTTGTGATATAAGGTGCATGATTTTTATATATTTTAATATCATTTACTTCCGAGGTTGTATTTTGAACTAATGGCCTGTGTTAGGTCTATGTAGCTATTTAATAATTACCTTGTAACGAATGTTTAGCCATTATGACTTCTTTTAAAGGTGATATGAGAGAGTTGGCTCTTTGAGGTGAATGGGTATTTGTTTATAATGGGTGAGTTTTATGAGTGCACAGAGTAAACAGTTGTGCATTATGCTTCAGGTAGAAAGTCTCAGAATGGAATGTTCTAGTTTAGGGAAACATACATTGCTTGAAGAAATCCCTTTCAGTTTCAGGTTTTCTGAAGTCTTGCTGAAGATAGACAGGCAAGACTGTTTATTCTAAAGAATGGAGATGGTTTAAAACTGGAATGACATAGATTAAAATTAAACTCATCACACTGGGATAATGTTCCACACACCAGAAGTGTTTGTTAAAATCCTGAAGGGCTTATTTGAAGCTGAGAAAGTCTAACGTCAGTTGTATGGTGATTCTAGGAAGAGGTAATCAGATTGTCAAGACCAGAGAATTGAACTGAAGTTAAATAAAACCCTGTAGATCTGATAAGAAAGGGAATTATCTGTGGAGTAAATACTGTAAAAGAAGTGCTGTTGAGATTAATGAGATTGTATTTTACTATGTTTTGAAACCTTAAAATTTGCATTATACGTTTGTTTTATTCTAACTTATTTAATTTCTTCTGTGTAATAAATTTGTATTTTATTGCTAAAAACAAATCTGCATCATTGCATGCTTGTGCTTTCATGGAAAAGCATGTTAAAAGCATGTTAAAAGCATACAAAATTATCAAGCCTAATTTGAGTTTGGAATCTGATTTGTCGCAATAATAATATCAGTTTAGATTATAATAATATTGTCTTGAGATTATTTCTTCCAATCAGCAAGAATTCATTCCCTCCTACTGCTAGAAATGGTATGTAACAGGATGTAGCATTGTATTGCACTTTAGCACTAGAAGACTGTTATTGAAGTAACTTGTCATCTTTACACCAGTTTTGTACAATGTGTTATGGCTTGGGGATTTGTTGTACTCTCCAGTGATTAAAAAAAATCACTTCAACTGTGTCAATGATGGAAGTTAAATTTTAAATCTTCAAATTTTAGTTCTGCAGTAGGAGTTAGAGTGATAGCTTCTGCCGTTTTACTCTCATCTTTCACATGGTGTTTTTCTAGCTCTTTGACTAAGTAGAACTCATGATCTTCTTGCCTCCCAACCTCAACTCCTGCTTCTCCATCTATTATACATCTGCTTGAAGATTTCCAGAAGCTTTAGATTTATCACCATCCTGTCCGAGTGTATTATCACAACCCAGAGCCTGACTGTTTCCTATACTCCTTGCATGCTACCTGGCTATCACACTTTTCTGCAGTCAATACAATTTGACAGGAAATAGGGGCCTTTAAATGGCCAATGGCTACAATGATTTCACTAAGAACTGGTGGATTTCCTCAGCTGGTCCAAAAAAATAACACCTTGTCACCCACAACTACCTTTTTCTGTCATTTTCATGATCATGGCCTCATCACAGGCTTCCACATCAGACTTTTTTTCAGAAGGTTAGACCATTTTATTTTAATTCTATTTTATAAGCATTTTTAATCATGCCGTGATATTTGTTCAGAACCATCTTGATTTCAGATGAATCCACAAAACTGGGATTTCATGTGCAACGTTGGTTTGACACCACCTCAATAGCATCTGGTTCTTTCATTGTGTGAACAACATATACTTTATTCTCATTTCCTATTTTATGCACTTTCATCCAAATGGGTAAGCTTTGTTTGTAAACTTTGTTCAGCTATCTCTCCACAGAAAAGGCGGCAGAAAGGACAATGCAACAAAATGCCCCAGATCGATATACTTACACAGTGGTGAAGGTGGGCCTTCAGTAAATGGGGTCGCATATGCAAACAATATAATTAAGGAGGCAAAATGTTTAGCATGAAACCCCAGATCAGAGTCAAGCAGAATAATAACAATGTGCCCCAGCTTAATCCTAAACAGATACTGGAGAAGGGAGCTGGAGATGGGGGCAAAAACACATCAGGAATGATATCTACTGGGAATTCCCATATTGGGTCAGCTATTTGGATGTCACAATTCAGTGGAAGTTGGCAGCAGCTAAGGTCAGATTAACAGGAAGACTGACCTTCTGCTGAAGTGAAACTGTCAGATTAAGAAAATCGCAGAGGAAATTTTTGGCAATCAACTGAACAAATAACTTTTTGACAAGAATACAAATTAACGAGTGAGAATTAAACGGAAGTGACAGAGAAACTCATCTGGTCATGCCAATCTGGGATTGGCACAACCAGGAGTGATTGAAGACTATGACAACATGATAAGCATTGCACACAGTCTCCTTGCAGCCTAATCTTGTCTATTCCCTATCCAGACCATAAAATGTGGGATGTATTTCCCTATTTGGGAATGAGGGGAAGTGGAATAGATCCCATTAGCACTCAAACACAGTACACATTGGCTCTGTGAACTGCTCAACTGCAGCAGTACCATTAAAACTGTGAATAATTTGTTATTACTTGAACTATTAGCCCCATGATTTAAGGGTAGTCAGTAACTGCAGGGAATAAATTAACGTCAGTTCACGTGCTTCAACAGCAGCACGCATTTGTGATACACATATTCAGCATCTTTGAAGGGATTAGGTCGCCTTGTAATAGCCTCAATAGCTAAAAATAACAAGTTCCCCATCTGCATACACTGCTCAAGTCTCATGAGCTCCTGGTCTCATAACTGAAAGAACAGCTTTATTCATACACAATACAAGCAGGAGACCACATCTGTAGTCTGCTGAAAAGAACTGTAACACTATGTGATAGCTTACAATGCACAGCTGCATTCCTCCAGCCTTTGAATCACTTGAGGGGGATATTCCTGCAGTCTGAATCTTAACAAAAAATGTATTCACCATTTTATCCATGTCTATTTTTAAATTACTTTGGCGGGGTTATTTCACAACTGAGAGTTAACACAAATTAATATATAGCCCAGGAGGGCTCGGTTAGCTTCACCAGAGAATTTGAATGGGTTCTTTTATTTTGCAGCATGTCAGAATAACTTGACTTTCCACATTTTGTTTGCCTTCCTGTTCATAAGGTTGTTTTCAGGAGAACTCCACACTCATTTCCAATTAAATATTGAAGATTTGATGAAAAAGCGAACAAGTCTACTTGTCATTATGTCAGGTGCCACATACATTTTAATAAGTTGATTTTAAATTAGTGACTTATTTCTAATCTTCTTCCTATTGAAGTGCAGATGATTTGATATACTAAGAGCAGCAGTTGGCCAGTCTGCCCATCGGCCTTGTACTGCCATTCAATAAGATCCTGGCTGACATTATTGTATCCTCAAATCTACATTCTTTCTACTCCTGATAACGTTTAAACCCCGAGCTTATCAAGATTCTACACATATTGGCTTCAAAAATATTTTAGCACTCCATCCACAACCCTTTTGTGAAGATAGTTTCTAAGATTCACAACACTCTGGGAGGGAAACAAAAACTAATCTCTGTATTATTTGGATGACCTTTGATTTTTAAACAGGAAGGTGATGACCTAGTGGCATTACCCCTAGACTGTTAAGACAGCAACTCAAATAATGTTCTAGAGATTTGAAAGATGGTGGAATTTGAATTCATCCAATATCTAGAACTGAGAGTCAAAGATGATTATAGAACCACTGCCGTTTGTCACTCAAACCCATCTGATTCACTAATGGGCTTCAGCGAAGGTAAACTATCATCTTTACCTGGTCTGGTCTGCAAGTCAACCAGCAATGCGGTTGACTCTTAACTGCCTTCTGAAATGAACTGCCCCAGCAAGCCACTCAGTTGTATCAATCATTACAAAGGCTCAAAATGGAAATTAAACTGGATGGATCACCCAGCATCGACCCAGGGCACTGGAAACAACAATGGCAAAAACAGCCCTGTCTTTCCTGCAAAGTCCTTCTTACCAACATCTGGGGGCTAGTTCCAAAGTTGAGAGAGAGTCTCACGGACTAGTCAAGCATCAGTCAGACATAGTCATATTCATGAAGTCATACCTTATAGACAATATCCCAGACACCACCATCACCATCCCTGGATATATCCTGTATTACTGGCACAGAGATGGCAGCATAGTGGAAGACAGTCAGGGAGGAATTGGTCTGATAGTCCTAACATTGACATTGGATCCCTTGGGTCATGTGGTCTGAGGTCAAAATTGGACAAGGAATCCTCTTGTGGATTAATAGGTACCATCCTCCATCAGCTGATGAATCAGTACTCCTCCATATTGAACAACACCTTGAGGAGGTACTGAGGGCAGGAAGGGCACAAAATGTACTCTGTGTGGGGTATTGCAATGTCCATCACCGAGAGTGACTCGGCAACAACATTACTATCGAGTTGGCCCAGTCTTAAAAGACACCTGCCAGACTGGGTCTGTGGCAGGTGGTGAGGGAACCAACAAGAGTGAAAAGCATATCCTCACAAACATGCCTTTTGCAGATGAATCTGTCCATGTCAGTATTGATAAGCACAATCATCACATAGTCTTTGTGGAGATATCCCATCGTCACATTGAGTATACCCTTGATAATTTTGTGTGGCACCATCTCTGTGCTAAATGGGACAGACTTTGAACAGATCTAGTAACTCAAGAATGGGTATTCATGAAGCACTGCGGACCATCAACGGCATGACCTGTAGCCTCATGGTCCAGCATATGCCCTGCCCAACCATCACCATTAAACCAGGGGATCAACCTTGGATCAATGGAGTATGCAGGAGGGCATACCAGGAGCAGCATCAGCCAATACTGAAAATGAGGTGTTAACCTGGTGAAGCTACCAAACGGAACTACTTCCATACCACACTGCATAAGCAAGTGATACACAGAGCTAAATGAGCCCACAACCAATGGTCAGATCTAAGCTCTACTGTTCTGTCACATCCAATTACGATTGGTGGTGGACGATTAAACAACTCACTGGAGAAGGAGGCTCCACAAATATCCCCATCCTCAATGATAGAAGGGCCTAACACAACAGTGTAAAAGATAAGGCCGAAGCTTTCGCAGCAATCTTCGGCCAGAAGTGTAAGTGGTTGATCTATCACGACCTCCTTCAGTGGCCCCCAGATATCAGTCTTTAGCCAATTCAGTTCACTCCACATAATAACAAGGGACAGCTGGAGGCACTGGATACTGCAAAAGCTACAGGCCCTGACAACATTCCAGCAATAATACTGAAGATGTATGCTCCCGAACTTCCCGCATACAGTACAGTGATGACATTGACATTGAACTGACAACGTGAAAAATTGCCCAAGTAAGTTGTGTACACAAAAAAAACAGAACAAATCCAGCCTGGCCAATTATCACCCCATAAGTCCACTCTCGATTATCAGTAAAGTGATGGAAGGTATCATGAAGAGGGTTATCAAGCAGTACCTGCTCAGCACCCGCTCATTGAAGCCCAGTCTGAGTTCACTCAGCTCCTGACCTCATTACAGCCTTTGTTCAAATATAGGTAAAAGAGCTGTATTCCAGAGGTGTGGGGAGAATGACAGCCTTGACCGAGTGTGAGCCTGAGAGAAACTGGAGCCAATTGGAATCAGGAAGAAAACTCTCTGCTGATTAAAGTCATACCTGGCACCTAGCAAGATGGTTATGGTTGTTGGAGTGCAGTCATCTCAGCTCCAGGACACCTATACAAGAGTTCCTCATAGTAGTGTCTGAAACCCAAAACATCTTCAGCAGCTTCATCAATGACCTTGCCTCTATCATAAGGTCAGAAGTGGGGATGTTTGACAATGATTGCACCATGTTCAGCACCATTCATGACTCCTCAGATTATGAAGCGGTCTATGCCCAAATGCAGCAAGACCTGGACATCCTTCCAACAGGTACCCTGTCAAGAACCTTCAGGATCTTATATATTTTAATCTGTTCATCTCTTACTCCTCAAAACTCCAGTGGTTCCAAGCCTGGCCAGTCCAACTGTTTCTCATGAGACAACACTCCCATTTTAAGTATTATTTTCTGAACTGCTTTTGATGTACTGATATCCTTCCTTAGATAAGGTGATCAGTATCTGTAGAACTCTAGATCTGGTATCACCAGTGATCTGTATAACATATCCACCTGCTAAAATGGACCAATCTGCATTGTCCTACATTATACTCCATCTTTTCCCACTCACAACCTATCGATACATTTTTGCATCCTCCTTCCTACCTCTTCACAACTTAATTCCTGACCTATCTTTGTGCCGTCCGTAAAATTAGCAACCACGTTATTGGTCCCATTGTTTAAGTCGTTTATATAAATTGTAAACAGTTGAGGTCCTAACACTGATCCCTGTAGCACACCACTTATTACATCTTACAACCCTGAAAATGATGTATGTACACCTACTCTCTGTTTCCTGTTAACCAGTCAATCAACTATCCATGGAAGTATGCTACTCCCCACACTATGAACATTTATTTCAGACCATACCCACAGACTTTGCCCAATACTCCTTGTGTTTCCAGCTGAATTACAGTTTTCATAAACAGATCGAGGTCATTATGAAACCAATAGTGCTAGTTTTATTTTCAGTTGAATATTGGCTATCTTAGCTCAGCCAACTCCAAATAACAAATAACCCTGAGTTGCAACAAATCAAATCAATTACAACAAAATGTAAAGAATATTTTCTGTGCTATTGTAAGATGATGGAAAATAAACCCAACACCACTGCGAGAAGGTAATGTTATACATATAGAGACAATATATACTGAAACAAAAGTATTGAGCATTCGGATGCTTATGTAATAGAACAAAACACAATCTGCAATGACTTAATATATGCTTTTCACAAACTACTCTTGTCACATTTTTGGTGAATGTAATTTCTTATAGAGAACCACTTGGAGTGAGAGAGTAAGTGAGTGACTGAGTGAGTGAGTGACCGAGCGAGCAGTGAGTAGGTGTGGGAGTAAGAACTTTTTTTTTGAGCTGAGGGGACGGTCGTGGGAGAGAGAATTGGCTCAGAGGGATAGTCAGGTTGAGTTCATGAGGAGATAGTGGGAGGAGAGAGAATCATTTTGGGGGAGGGAACGAGTTATAGAGTCATAGAGATGTACAGCATGGAAACAGAACCTTCGGTCCAACCTATCCATGCTGACCAGATATCCCAACTTAATCTAGTCCCAACTGCCAGCACCCGGCCCATATCCCTCCAAACCCTTCTTATTCATATACCCATTCAAATAGACAATAGACAATAGGTGCAGGAGTAGGCCATTCTGCCCTTCGAGCCTGCACCACCATTCATAGAACATAGAACATAGAACATAGAACAATACAGCACAGAACAGGCCCTTCGGCCCACGATGTTGTGCCGAACATTTGTCCTAGCTTAAGCACCTATCCATGTACCTATCCAATTGCCGCTTAAAGGTCACCAATGATTCTGACTCTGCCACTCCCACAGGCAGCGCATTCCATACCCCCAGCACTCTCTGGGTAAAGAACCTACCCCCGACATCCCCCCTATACCTTCCACCCTTCACCTTAAATATATGTCCCCTTGTAACACTCTGTTGTACCCGGGGAAAAAGTCTCTGACTGTCTACTCTATCTATTCCTCTGATCATCTTATAAACCTCTAGCAAGTCACCCCTCATCCTT